>NC_054083.1:46264441-46341941 GCF_017562075.2 Anopheles merus | reverse complement strand
AGGAATATTTTCCCCGGCGTGTGTGTGTGTGTGTGTGTGTGTGTGTGTGTGTGAAAGAGCGTTTTCTTTCCCCAAGGGTGACATGTTTCCGCTGCACGCGAACCGATGGAGCTTTATGCAGTTCGCGTACTCGCGCATCCGAGCGCAACCGACCCGACCGACCGCGTGTTTGTGCTTATTTGGTTGGCTTTGTGCATACGCAAACGGCTACGGCCGCCGCCGCCGTACGTTTGTTTGTTTGCGCAAAGCTGGGGTAGATGGATGGACGGGTTCGACGAAAAGTCATAAACGAAGTAAACGCGCCCGGTTTCTTCTGCCCATATAGCCGAGCGGAAGTGTGCTTTTTACTATAACGCTTTTCCACACCACCACCGGGCCAGCCAAAAGCCCATCACACGTCGGCTGGCGGATGTACTGTGTATGGGAGCGATCGAAATTGAATTCTTTCTGTGCCGGGTGCCTGTGCTGGTCTGGCCGACGAGAATAACGTACCCCAAACGCCGCGCGGACATACACACAACAGGGACCGGGGGCTCGCACGCGATCGTACAATTTTGATGGTGGTACAGCGTTCTTCCTTCCCAGCTGGCTGGCTGGGTGTTATATTTTATTCAAGTGGGACAGTGTGGTACATGTATTTAATAAAATAAAACACATCGTTTCTGAGGTTTTGTTTTTTTCATCTGGGTGCCTTCTTCCCACACACACACACACGCACAGACACAAACAAAGAACGTTTATGCACCTATTCGGTCGTTGACTAAGTCAGTTGGAAGGACCGACCACCCCTGCCGTGACCGCAGCGGGATGGTGTGTTTATGTCACCAGTTGTGTCACCGGTAAGGGGGTAGAAGGTAAAGCATTTATCATATTCGAGTATTTGAATTTGGCGTGTTTGGTTGGTTGGTTGGTTGGTTGGTTGGTGTTTAAAGATGTTGGGGATGTGTTTGTAAACGACTCGCGCCCTTGTGCGGTTGAAGATGAGTGTTGTCCTCCGTGGGTTTGATGGCAAGGATAATTGAGTGCTGAATGAAGCTATGTTTGTGTTTTGATGACTGATGTCGTGTCGTGCAGGTCATTATGAAATTTCATTTATGTTTTTGTTGGTGTTATGTTCAACATGTACACGTATCGTTGCATTTACAGACAGAGCTTTTCTGAGGATGGACTAGAATGGAATTCAGTATCAATGAAGATGGATTTCATGAAATGCTGGCTGTTTTAACATGTTTAAATATTCAATTCCAACTGACGATACTGATGTGGTGCAATGTTTAAGTCCTTATAAAGACTTTTCAGAGTGAGATACCTAGTCCAAGTCCTAGCCCATTTTAAATGCAGAATCTGATACATGAAGGTGCTAGAATTCTACCCTTTGACATACTTTGAAAAGCTGCATTGAACTGTATGTTGTTGCTAAGCGTTTAATTCACTATAGCAACGAAAACCTGTCTTGAACAGTTCCAGAAAGAGAGTAAGGAGGCAATTCCTTTACATACATTTCCTGGATAACAACCTACTACTCTCCCTACGCAGCCATGAGTTTCACAACGTCTACCGTACCAACAAAGGGTGTAAACTTTCCAAAATAGGCCAAATCCTTTTACAGCAATCACACAAGATTCCTTTTTAATTGAACGCTCCTAGTCGGATAGAAAGGGGAGTCATCTCTAGCAGGGAGAGTGTTCCCTTGCACCGGGGGAACCCATTGAAAAAAGGTTGGCAGAAAAGTTTCGACACTATCCCCCTACACCCCCCCCAGGTCCCAGGATCAATCCAATTAAAAACGAAATGTTAACAGTTTGGTTCGTCAACATACACTGGCCACTGGGTGCTTTGTGTGAGTGTGTGTGTTTGAGTGTTGGTATATGCACCTTTACATTTAATTCAAAAGCCGCTTTGATGTAAACGGGTTCGTCTGTGTGGGGATTGTGGCAATTGCCAGCTGGTCTCGTCAGGAGATGACTCTGAATTCCGGCATTCCGGCTGCCGCCAGCTGCCTTAAAGTTCTTTCCGTCCGATGGGTGTAGTGTCGGAAGTCAAGCACAGAGAAGGAGAAGGAACAACCCGCTTGCCTTCAATAAAGTTGAACGAGTTGACCCAGTTGTGTGTGGGATTGGCGCTCAGGTATCAGGTATGTTTGTTTTGAGTATGAGTGATACGTTTTAAACACACTGTCCACGGGATGTATAAATCCAGCTGGATGGATTGCAGAGCGAACCATGCGGGACTGGTTGAACTGGTTTTGGTCGATATCGATTTTTTCCCCCTACAGAATCATAGCTCGAAATTGTGGCACCAGGCTCCAGATACGGGACGGTTCTGTGTATTGGATTTATGATGGGTTTTTCCAGGAAGTTCCGTCTCGCAAAGGCACACGGCGACACTCTTTTGTGCCTCTGCACAGACAAAACTGCTGCTTGTGCATCCAAACAAGCGCACAACTGGTCCAATTTCTTTCGGTAGCTTCAGTGCACAGTGGCCCCAACCAATGGCAAGCGAATATGGTAAGCTTTTGTGTTTAAATATTTGGACAGTGCCGGAATATCCCTTCGCAAGGGCGCAGGGTCGTTGCAGAGGGATGGGGTTGGTTTTTGGACTGTGTGCACATGTTTTCGATCTTTCGATCTCTGTGTCTCACGTACGATTGGGGCTGGAAAGCGGACCTGCATCGGACATGTGCGGGCAAACACAAACCGTCACGAACCGAACCGACCCGTCGTACCCACGCGGCACTGTTTACTTGTCGTACGTGCGAGGATTAGGGGACGTGTAAGGGTTTTTTGGGGCGAAGATTACAATTTTGCAGTCCCGGTCCGTGCGCGCCCCGGCTGGCTGGGCTTCGGGCAGGATCCGCTTCCCTTTTAATCGGTCCCACGTCGGGCCGGCCGGTCGCCGCTGGTCGATGTTGGGGCTCCAGGAAAAGTGACCGAGGCAGCGAACAGCAGTGGTCGACCCCGATGGCACCGGTGTACTTGTCAAACGGAAAGTGCCAACCGGGGAGGCATTTTTGCGGTTCGACTTTTAATTAGCTGCATCGAAGGTGAACAGATTTGGAGCCGGAATTGAAACAAATCTCACCAGCGCCAGCATTGGCTGGACCCGAACCGCTATCGGTACACGGTGGCGAAAGGGTAGAAGGGTGTAATGTTATCAAACAACTCAGTTCAATTGAATTTTCGTACCACCACAAAACAGCCCGCCGGGGGGGTATGTTGATGAGTTCATTAGAGAATCTGGTGGGAAAGGGGGAAAAGTTATGTTTCTCTTTGTGCTTCGGGGCAAAAGGTTGATTCCCCTCCAAAGAGAGCAATTTTCGGGTTAGTTTGTGGATGGTGTGACAAGTTGCTACAGGTACAAATTGGAAACAAACAGCCCAAAACCTTCAGGACATTCAAGGAGTTTTGTTGTTGTAGCAATTGTTATTTTTGGCAAAGCTTTTGTAACAAAATACAACTTCTTGGGGTTTGTCAATAATTTGTTGAAGTATGGCTTACTTACTGAAGCTTTTTAGTTTTTAGAACCAGACTCAAAGTTAAAAAGCAAACAAAAACCATTAATGTTGTGTCAGAATGTACAAACATTAGGAAAGATTTTTATAGCTACACCACTTAATTGGTTATTTGTGATTGAATTATATCAAAATACATCATTCATATCTCACTACACTGGAACAACACCAAAGGACGTTGTATATTTTCTGCAATATTAACTGATACCTAGAATCTACTGTTGGTAAGGAGCGCCTCAATTGAATGATGCAATTTTAAACAAGAATTTTACTGCAGTTGCAAGAATTAAGAGATACATTACATCTAGAAATGCTTGTGTAAGACTGAAATGTCCGTCATAGGTGGAAGGCATTCCGCAAAGAAGGAGCTTGGGATACCCCTCCCAAGTGTCGAAAGCTTTGAATTCTATTCTTTAACTCCTTGACAAAAGAGATTGTTGTTCACTTAGTGTTCATTTTTTTTACAATTTTTCTTATTTAAGTGTTGCTTTTTACAGATTATTGTTCTTTTTTTTTTCTTCATGTAAACATAAGCTGCTTGAAACAAAGCTTTTCATTGGCCATCTTACACTGCAGCAAAGCAGATATTAAAAAGAGCATTGCCCTCATACACACATCACACGTCGCCTCGGTAGGAGAAATCTTTCTCTCAAAGCAAACAGTATTTGCCACTCGCATAAAAGCTGTACCATGTAGTGTCTTTCAGTTGCGGATAGAACACAGCCCGGGCCCCAATCCCACAGCCCGCTCGAGAAAAGTGCCACTGGGCAATGAATATGACAACGGTAGCTTCGAACAGCGGAGTAAAGGATGGCATTTCCAACAAACACACACAGTAGATGCACATTTTACGTACAGTTGAGCACGTTGCCTGTGCTAGGTCACGATCTCTACCTATCCGTGTTCGACAGTGTTCGACGTCCTGTCGTAGGCCTCCGGGCGGTTGCCTCCCGGAGGGGTCTGTGTCTCTCTCTCTCTCTCTCTCTCTCTCTCTCTCTCTCTCTCTCTCTCTCTCTCTCTCGCTGTCGTAAGGGAGCGTAAGGACCGACGTAAATCGAGGAAACATGCGATTCAACGATACATTATCGCATACAAATTGCATGTTGCAATTGCTTTTAGCTCCGTGTATGTGCCTCCCAAACAACACAGATACACACGTGATGCGGAAGCAAACAACGGGCAGGAGGTAGCCAGCTACTGTGAAGGCACAGTGAAAAAGCATCGCAAAAGGGGAAGAAGAAAAAAAGCGAGAGTTACAGAAGGAGCATATTCGCACATTCACACACATACACGTGCACGTGTGCCGTTAGCTTTTAGTTGGCCATCGGTGGCAACCCGGAGAGGCCGCTCGAGTGGGTACTAATGGGTGGTACCTCCGTTTCTATTTGCTCATTTATGCTACATGATGATATCCTTGGCCGTCGGCGTCGGTGCACTTTTACACATACACACACACACACACACCCAGGGTAAGATTAGTTCCTGTGGGCGTTAGTGACGCTGGCACACGGCAGCCATAGACGTGCCAGCGAGCCAAATCTCGGGAATGTATCGCACTGCGGGCAGAAAAAAGGGCAAACGCAGTACTGGTCCGGTATCTTGAAAATGCTGGTAAACATCGTCATGCCGCTTGTGGGCGCCATGTGGTAATTTAGCGCCGGTGGTTTAAAGTAGCCGACTACGACACCGACCCTCGGGTGCCGGTGGCGGCAGTAAAGGACGAACGTGTGTTGTTAACGGCCCGATAACGGGGGCCGGGCCTCCTGGACGGGTTGAGCGTTGGCAAAGCGTGTTTTAATGATTTGTACGAGTATTTAAGATGTAACGCGATTGTTTTGAGGGTTTTGAGCAGTTGAGATTAAGCTAGTAAGAGCAGCGGAGCTGGAATGTAAGCAAATATAGAGGACAGTTGAGTGGCAGTTTGCGGCTCTAATGCAGAGCTGTTAGAGCTGTTAATGAGCTTTGTTTTGAGGCGAAATGGAAACACAGATAAGAAGGCACAGCAAAGTGATAGGAATGGAAGAGGTTGCGTATGAAAATTGAGTTTGTATCTAAATGTTTAAAACAATGCTTGGAAAACTCAATGCTGCAACATTAAAATATGCTTCAATTTGTGTGTTACAGCGAGTTAAGGACAGCTTTAAACAGAAAAAGATCGCTTTTAGACCTCCTTTTTATGCCTTTTTCGATTTTTACAATAGAGTGCTGTTTAATAAGCTCATTACTAGCCTTAAATATTTCACTTTAAAAAGCAACGCGACACCCAATGCATCGTATGAAAAAGGAAATAATGAAAAGAAAGTCTCCATAACCTCCCGATAATACCTTTGTCAAAGGAAAAAATTGTAACAAAAATTATCTGTAAAGGTCACAGAGCTTCATGCGATCAAGATTCGGTTCGTTACTTGGGCAAATAAAGCTATCGCAAATGGATCCACTCTCGCGTGGCAGCATCATAATTGGACATTATGCTAGCACGTGCGGATGAGAAAAAAAATACATAAAAGACATTCATCCTACGCAAGCATTCTGGTTTGCCTGGTGCGTCATTATTGTAGGCTACTGGGCAATGTATACCATTTTAAAAATGTTCTAGTTGAATGGTCAATTATTTGGGATTGGTTTGTTTGTTTTGTAGTGTAACAAGTCGTTAACGCTGTAACAAGCTGCGAAGTTTGTCTTTGTTGACGTCAAAGCGACACGTGCAACAGTCACACCGATCGCGAATCGTACTTCAAAGAAATTTATATAAAAAAGTAAAAAAATAATTGTTTTTGTATCAGTCCCCCCCCCCTCATTCTCTTTTTATAGGTGAGCTGTATGTGTTTGTACTTCCCTCGGTGCAATTAAAAAAAAAAAAAAAAAAGATTTGCGCCAACCGGGCACGGGAAGCACAGATAGCAACGTTGACTGCCCAACGGTACACGAGCACTATCAAGCAGAAGATAATACTTCCCTTTGCTGCACGAAAAAAAAAAATAGGTTTCCGTTTAAGAATTCCACTGGTCTCACAGACTCTACTCTGGTTTTTCTTCACCCAACAGTTTGCTTTGCCTCTCGGGCGCATGGGAGCTTTCCGAGGCCGCGCTCCCGTTGCGGTTCTTGTTGCGTTCATCCGGTAGAGCGTAATTATTATTTTGCGGGAAAACACCGGAAAACCTTGTGCCGGAGGTTGCTTCGATATTTCCTTCGCTTGAGAAGTAGCAAAAGAGAGAGAGAGAGAGGGAAGGTTGAAGAGGGAACGCAAACCGGTAAATCAATTCGCCAAAAACCAAATAAACACCACCGATGA
Organism: Anopheles merus; assembly: GCF_017562075.2. Classification (NCBI taxonomy): domain Eukaryota; kingdom Metazoa; phylum Arthropoda; class Insecta; order Diptera; family Culicidae; genus Anopheles; species Anopheles merus. The sequence goes on along the minus strand of NC_054083.1, from coordinate 46,335,138 downwards.
GAAGGATGATGAAGTAATTGGATCCGGCCACAGGGTACTGGGGCACGTCCCGAACCACCCGAACCCAGCTCCGGTGAAGCTGTTTCCAATACCCCCTTCCCCCGTCCTCTCTTCTGCTTAGACACGCGGTCGCTTCACCGGGCGCGCAATCGGGTAAAGTGTTGTTTTCGGCGTAAGCTTTTCTGTGGAGCTTTTTCTTTATTCATGCCCCCGGGGCGGCAATAGGCGCAAACCGACCGACTGGCGGGATTACATCTGAGCTGTTGGTCTCGTGCTCGTGCTGGACATCAGTCGGAAGGCACAAGCCGGTGTCCACCCCGGGGGGTAATAAGTCTTTTCTTTCGCCCGGCTCGGAAAATGAATGCTTAATGAGCTCTAGCAAACGAGGGGGAGGGGTGAAGAATGGGAAAGGAAAAGCGATAGGTCAAAATAAGCCCCCTCCCCCCTCCACAACCCTTCACCCAGACGGTAAGGGGTGAAAGCTTCCGTCGTCACCTTTTTCTCGCAGTGTGTACGTTCGGTGTCAAAACAATCTAAAATGCAAATTAGCTCACCTTGTATTTGGCCGTGCCTTCCTTTGCCGCTGGGAATCGGAAGTCGAAGAATAGGGAAATGTTTCGCGTGTTAGGCCTGAAAGGGAGTTTTTTTTTTCCTCCCCATTTTACGTTTCATTTAGCTCTTAGCCAACAAACAAAACGACGGGAGAAGTGGACGGTGCAAGTAACGAAAGTGTTACCTGCAAACGGCTCAGTAAAATATGCATTCCGAAAAGGAAGTATCTCTAGTTTTATCAACAAAAGCATAAAAATTGGTAAGTAGCTTAAACTTCATCATCCTTTCTCCAGATTTACAGGTTTTTGTTATGTGTTTTGTCATGTTTTGTTATGTGTTGTTTTGGAAGCGTTTCAATGTGCTTCGTTCTGCTTTCCCCGTGCAATGAGCAGACATTATGTTTCGGGACACGGTTGTGACGGTTGTGACGCACAGCCCCAGCCACAGCCCCAATGCGCCATGTCAATACTGATTTGTTGGCTGTCGCTTTCCGGATGACCAATCGGCAGCCCATCGGTCGGGTGATGTTGTTTATGAGAGCGGTAAAAGGTGTGCGTGTGTGTGCGTGAGTGTATTGAAAGTAAGAGTATATTTTCGGTTGATGGTGAGTGGTAAGGTACTTACGGTTGTTATTGTTCTTTTTCTGTGATTTTAGATTTCGCAGAAGTAGCTTAAAATAAGAAATAACATTTAGATTTGAAGACTCTGATGGAGACTGTTGATTTGCTGCAGGGGCTGGGCTAAAAATGGTATTGAACTGATACACCTATTGGAACTCTGGCATTCTTACTGGAATGGGCCATTACGTTGCGTTGGCTTTTACACATCCAGCTGGAGCCTCAAAACATGTTTTATAGGTGGCCCTTGTTTTCGAAAAATAAACTTACTAAACTAAACTTACACAAGCCTTTACTTGTTGCGCTGGGTTAGCCACCGCTAGTTACTAAACTCTTGCAATGTACGCTTCTTTTTTACATTTACACACTAAACTTGCACCTTTTTATTCATCCACTTTGCTTTGCGGGCGGAAATTTAAATCGTAGATTGTATTTAGATTTATAAAATCCCGGTCGGTGTTATCTTCACCGGAAGTCTTCACTGTCATCTTCCCGGTGCAGCTCCGAGATACCGTGGAAAGTACCGTACACTTAACTAGCCATTGTGTCATGGTGGGTGACACCTGCAATCACGAGCCTGAATCGCAAATGCGCCACACGAGTCTTATCTTATCAACTGTAAAAAACCCCTCGTCCACCATCAGTTCTCAAGCATACTGTGTGGCACTGAACACTGAAGCATCTCGTGTAAAAACGCGGAAGTGTCCACCGAAACGGTACGGGTTTCTCACGCAACCGTCCAGCTAAGGCGGTCGGTTGTGCGGCGGTGCGTGGTGTGGCTCTTAATTAAAAGACACTTTACGGTTGGGCTACTTTTCTGCAGGTGCCAATCGGCGTTCGGGTTGGGTGAACGCTTGGGTAGAGGAAAGAAGTGAGAAAAAAAGCAACACCATGTAGCGGTTTTGCTGTCTATTGGCAAGAGTCGGTTTTTGTCTGCTGTGGTGGAATTAAACCAACAATCGACGGGCTGGGCTAAAGGGACGTTAGACGGTGATAATGCTTTGAGCGATGGTGTACGCCTTCCGAAATTGCGCCCCCTCAAAACTAGGCGGTACATTCTTGATCGAACTCGATCGTAGCGTGATCGACTTTCTAAGCAAGCTTTCTATAGAGAGGAGACGACGGTGGCCCTTCAATCCACCCGTTTTTTGGTGTGTGTGTATTTAAAGCACTTTACTTTCGATCCAATTTGAGGAGGAAGTGGATCTATTGGCTACAGTGTTTGGCACAATCGGGCATATAGTTGGTATTCGACTTTTATGCCACCATTGTTACCGTTTACCGGGGGCCGACTAAAGGTGTGCACATGCACGGGCGGCGGACGGCGGTACGCTTGAATGGCTTAATTTTGTGTTCCCCTTCTATTTCGCTGTACGCTGTTTAGTTCGCACCAAATGGCCGCAGCAGTGATTTACACAGTGCTACCGCCGGGCGGGAGGCGAAATTTCATTAACCTAGTTATGGGCGCCCTGTTGAAGGCACCTTCGTTTTCCACCCCAACCCCCCCCCCCCCCGGTTTCGCACACATAAAATTGCCGAGTTGTTGTGACGGGCAGATGTCTGAGGTGATCGGCGACGATGGTCAGCAGCAAAATGAGTAGGCTGGACGCCTTCTCTTCTCCGTCGGTGCTGCGCTCTTTACCCGTATCTAGTGCAATTAGTAGCCGCTCTGACCCTTTTGTAATAGGTCTTGTTTAATGGGAAGGGGGTGTTTTCTTTCTGTTTCATTGTGGGCTAGACTGCTTGCTGGAAACTGTGAGAATGATGGAAAGCGTGGTTGCATCAATCCAGCGGCGCTGTGCCGATGTGTGAAAAGATTCGCGGAAGCGACAAAGTTTTAACGGTCCATTAATTTGGCTTTAATGAAATGTAAATGAGCGTTTGTGTGCTAATCGTACCGGTAGATGCGTGCTGCCTGATAGGTGACGGATGACAAATAGTCGTTAGTGCTGGCGGAAAGGGGTTGTGGTTGGGGAATGACAAAACAGTGTAAAAATAGTGCATTTCTCGAATATTATAGAGGCAATAGAGGTGTACAAAAGTGCGTTAGTTGGTGCTGTAAACTACATTTTATAGCACATATTTGAAAGCCCCAAGCAAGAGTTCCCACTGCTATTAGTGTCCATACGAAAACAACCTTCTCCAGTTGATGAGAATTAAATTGGAACAGTGACTGCATACGCACACTTTGCACAGTCTTTTTTTGTTTTGGGCAATCAAACTATAAACCAAGCAAATTATAGAGCCTACAGCCGTGTCTGGTCGGTAGTGTTGGATTTAGTAAGGTGTCAGGTCACGGGTATTGCATCACCCGCTGGTCATCGTTGCTGTTGACCAACTGCTTGGAATACTCGAAGCATTGGAAATAGTGTTGTCCACCTTGAGCGGTGTCGCCTGCCGAAGCACCCGCTGTGGTCCTTGAGAATTTGAACATTTGAAGTCAAACTTCGGAATCAGTTCGGGTGTGAGTGAGACGGTGTAAAATCGACTTTGTGAAACATACTTCACGCTTTCGATCGTCTCGATTGCAAACCAAACGACAGTTAACATTGTTTTCCCATTCATTTCACAAAATTATGACACGATAACGGGACGCCCGGTAAAAGCCACACTTTGCTCTTTCTTCCCTTGCTTGCTCGCGCGTCCCTGGCCGGGAAGAATATCCGTACAGACGTCCCGTCACTTGCCACACTTGCTGCTCTCTACTGGGTTGTTGCATGTGTCCGTTTTCCTGAAATTTCACTACGACCACTCACTCCCTTCCATTCGCCATTTCTGCCAACACACTGGTTTGGCGTATTGCCATTGGGTGCGGTTGCCGCTGACTTCCATTCCTTCCATTTCGGGCCATTTCCATTTGCGGTTGGATATAAAAATCCGCCAGAACGTTTGCTAGCGTCAGCGAGTGGTGACTGTGAAGCTTGCTGGAGCCGGAGCGCCGTTGAAGTGAGGCGGAGAGGTAGTAGTTGAAATTGTAATTGCCAATGGCAGCTTTTTCTTTCCTCAAATTCCATTCTGATGTTTGCATGGATTTCACACAATGAAAATGTGGCACCATCGTTTGGAAAGGGAAGGTTTTTTCCTGGGAATCGTGTATTGATGTGAATCGTTAATCGGTAGCATCACGATTCTATGCTACTACTACTACTACTACTACTACTACTGCACTGGTAACACTTTTACAACAGTGCAATGCAAACACTGACAAGCGGAGTTGCAGTGGAACGATGTTAATTTTTACCACACAGTTTGAGCACGTATCTTTAACACCGTCACGTGCCGTTTCCGGACACAGCGCCAGTGTTAGCACAGTAACAGCGATGTGCCGCACTATCGATGGGCCAGGATGGCCGGGGAAGGAGGCGCTATGAATTGCTGCGATTTTGTGAGCGGATACTAAACCGTTTATGAAGGCGGATTGATGGAGTTCGTGTGTGAAGCCCGTATTTCGATAGTCACATCTTAATTACCCGTAATTTTCGGTTAGTTCTAGGGGTACATTCAGAGCACATTGTAGGGTTTGGTGGTGGATTATTACTTTGTTGCTGCAGTATTGTTGAGTATTTAGCAGACATGGCAAACCGAGCCCGTACTGCGTAAAATGTGTAGCACGTTTCTAAGTAACACTAAAGAACTGCAACGCCATCTGGTAGCAAAAAAACAAAATCACACCAGTAAGTTCATTATCGTTCAACAGCTCCCAGCATTACTACAATGAGGTTAGAAATATGTCATCCAATATTGCAAACACACAAAACCCGCAATCCGCATTCGGTAGAGGGCTGCAAGTGCAAAGCTGAATCTGCTTAACCTTTCAAGTGCTCGCTTTCATCCACTACGAAGCACCCGGGAACAGTGCCGGGTGTGCAAAGGCGCTTCCAAACAAGTGAAAGTATGCAGTATGTGACGGATTTACCAAACAATCGCTCGGTAGTGCCGGATGGTAACGTGCATCTAATGCAAAGAAGAAGAGCTTATACCAACATCCCTGTGTGTATTTTTCCGGATTTCCGGCTCGAATCGAATATGAATGTCCTGCGCGCTGCTAGGTCCTTCCCCGGGCGGGTAGCGCACTGGTCCCTAAACAACTTAGCAGGAAGGTAGAGACCGTTCCGATGCAAATGTAGCTCGGGGCTTGCCACAAACAAACGAACTCGTACAGCCCCGGCCAATTGGGGGTGGACAAACCAACACAGCACCAGTGCGGTACCAGTGAAGGAAGGAATGGATGGTTATGAAGCGAATGGATTTTTGGCACAGCATGGAAAATGGGGCAAAGTTGAACCGTTATGAAACTTCTTTTGTGCCGTGCTCAAACACTCAAGATGCAGCAGTCGATGGTGCAGAGCAGCTCACGGGGATGTGCATGGTCAGAAAAGCGGGCTGCTAATAGTTTTAGGGTCACAAAACACCGTGAAAGCTTTTCCCTTTTCAAGCAAATGGATGCACACTGCTGATGGAAGTACTGAGAAGTTGTTGGGAAGATACTCTACTCTACTTTTATCAAGAACCAATGCGGCGGAGGCTGCTCTCATCTCATTGAGAGACGCGCTTCCTTGCACCCACTCCACCCAAAGCCGGGATCCTTTTGCTTTCATCTATCATAATCCATACCTTACAATGCTCGCGTGGTATATTTTCTATGCAAAAAAAGCTTCCTCTTACAACGGGCATACGGGTTGCGGCATCAAGGGAGCGGAAGTTGGGTTAATTTGAATTCGGAATTCCGTTGACAAGCCGAAATAAGTCGGTATGTCGGTGGCTTTGCTTTTATCTTCCAGTGAGTCGGTTTTATTTGAAGAATGTCAGTAGGGAGAGAGAGAGAGAGAGCGAGTCTTTTTTCCACTTTTTGCTCACTGCACGTACACGTCTATGCTGTTGCTCCCTGTTCCGTCCTCGTCTGCCGAGTTCCACCAAACTTGGGAAAAAAGACTCTTCCACGCATGGATTGGGTTCATTCTCGTTTGGATCTATGGTTTTCTTTTTTAGTCTGTACGTCGTCTTGACTCCCGTTGGAATATTTTTGTGCGTTTTTTATTCTCTCTCTCTCTCTCTCTCTCACACTCTCTCTTTCTCTCTCTCGCTATCTATCTCTCTCTCTCTCTCTCTCTCTCTTTCTATCTCCCGTAAAGAGAAGCAAAAGCAGGAAGTTAACAGCATTGCAAACGGATTTTGAGGTCGAATTGGGTTTAACGGTGTGAGTGTGTTCGCGGAAAAGGATAGTGAAATGGTTGAATTATGACTGTCCTCTGCCCCATGTTCTGCACCCCCCCCGCCCCTCACCCCCCTCCCCTTTTCTTTTTCCCAAGGGAACCAGGGGAACGAAGCGTCGCAAAAGCCGACAGGATTATGGCTTCTAAATCGGCTGATTTTAAACCACCTCGGCGATAAGCGACGTGAAAGAAGCGGGCGAGCTTTTTATTTGATCCGCGCACCGGAGGGGTAAGGCGTGGCGGGGAGTGGGTGATCTTCTTTTTTCCTTTCTTTATTGCAGGACGTCCACATGATTTATGATGGTCGTTTGGCCGCCCGGTAATGGTCAATGTAAGACGACAATTTGGTGACGTTCAATTTGTTGTCGAATGGGACGGGATTTGTGTATACGTATGTGTGAGTGTCTGGAGATGTTCCGCTCTGGTAACACGTGATTGAATTTTGTTCATGGATCGGGAAAGTGATAGTAATTGGAATTAGTTGTCGGAAGAAAAGGGCCAAAGACAAAGAATTAATCAGAGTGTGTGTTGAGCGAGTCAGATTTTTTGGTTGTACTAAGTTAGTTTCCCAAAAGATGGCGCTCAGTGCCACTTTTAAGAGAGCTTGTTCGACTGATCACCAGGCAAAAGATGATAAACAGATAAATATCACCAAGCAGGTAATAGTGCTTTGACAACATGAAACCGTAAGTCATGATTGGAAGAATCTTCTCTAAAGCTATCCCTTGCTTGCTCTACATCCTGGAGTTGTAGAGCCTTGTTTTGCAAAAATATATCTCACCAGAGCATTCGGGGCACATCTTTCAGCACATACCCATTTCCCTCGTCGTGCACAACTTTCCCCTGTCAATAAGAATAAGCTGCTCCCCATGCAGTAGACGAGAAAATCAATCTACTGCACTGCCTGACCCACTACTGTCCAGCAATGGTTCAGCATTCCTGCACCTCTTATCCGCACTTTGCCATTTTTGGTAAGTTGCACTCAACACGCGAAACGAAGAATCCAGAAGATGGCAGAAAAAAAAACCACACCAAACAAACACACATACCTTACCAAAGCCAGCGCACAAAACCGGTCTGGAGAAGTTATTGTGAGTTGTTGGATGTTTGCAAAACCCTCCCTCGGCTTCAATTTAAGGGGAAGCACACCGGCAAAGGAAGGTGCGCGGGTCTGTGCAAGAAAGTGAGAAATATGGTTGCCACGAATTGGACCAAACCAGGATGAGTCATCCTGGAGAGCATTGGGAAATCGAGATCGAGACTCGTAAATCCGCTCCCCATAAACCTTCATCAATGGGTCGTCGTCGCCGGCGCCCTGCTTGGTCGTGAGGGTTCACCGCGAGCTCCCCTACTGGCGTGCCTATGAGTGTCTACAGTGGTATATATATATCTCTCCTACGAACGTGCCTGTGGTGACTGTGGTTGGGCAGTATGCGTCGGTACTTCGTCGATACCGGTGGAATGCAAATGACCTGTTTGTAATGCACCGTGCGCACCCTGCACTCGGTATCGATGTGACGAAGAGTGTGTGTGTGTGCGGAGGTCGGGATGTAAGCAGTTGATGATTGGAACTTACCGATCTACGGGGCCTTCGCTGGCCCAGCAGCTGCCGAACGGTCCGACGGTTGTAGTTTGTTGCAGCTGATTTCCGTCACAAATGCAGTGCACATTTCCACCTCCGAGCGAGAACCTTTGAAGGTACCTTTTTTTGTGCAGCGCCTCTTTTTTTGTACTTCTTTTGATGCTCAATTTTCTTCTTTTGTTTTCAAATATTACAACACACTAACACACACAAACCGAAAACTTTGCACGACTTCAGCTTCTAAGCGAGTAAATGTGTAATTAGCTGGATGAGATGAAAGAGAAACTGGCTCACGTTAATTAAATCGACGAAAAGTGCCAGCACGCGTTCCCCGTCGACCATCGAGAGTAGCCACCGAAGGAAGCGTTAGCACAGATTTTGGTTGGTTTATTAGCGACCGCGTTGTATTATTGCTCTTCCCCGGAACATTCTTTCGAACTACGCTTCTTTACCAAATCTACACCTCACTGGCAGGTCATTTCACTTCACTCACAACTCTCAAGTTTCTAACCCATCACCTGCCAGCACCACCTGCCTTCCTGGACCACACTCCCCAAAAAAGCGCGATGATGCCGAGGCGAGGTTCTCGGCACGATCCACCCTGTTATTTCCTCTCCCACCCCGGGGAGGGGGGGGGGGGGGTGAGAGTTCTTCGCAACCCTCGCGCTCACGTATGCTTCTCATGCGCGTACATCTTGATGTAATTATTTCGATTCCGGAAGCTCATAATTGCGCTCCGCGCACGGGGTGTTTGGGGGAATGGTAACGCCGCTGCCTCGCACGACCAAATTCGATAAGCTCACTTTGCACAGTGCAGCAGCACGCAGTGGAGAGGGGAGGACTGTTTTCGGCGAGCGACGGGGCAATCAAAACTTCTACCAAATGCGGTGGAAGCAGCAGCGGAATGAAGCTTTGCTGGAGGAAGATGGATTGACTAGTGCGTTTTTGCTCCCTTCCCTTTTTCTCTCTCCGTTATTCTTTTGGGGAAGAGAACGTATGTTCGGGGAAAAGGGGGGGTATTTTCATGCTTAATGAAGTTTGAAGAGTCTTTCGTTCTTGGTGCTCTCGTGTGCTCGAACCGTATTTGGTGCTGGAGGGATGATCGGAAATATAATGAACTTAAAACTAGCAAAAGGGAAGAAAGCTCCGTCCCCGCCAGCCAGCAGCCAGCCGAATCTTACGGATTTGTTTGTTATTATTTTCAATTCAATGGAAAAAGTTTTAGGAGCGTTTATTTTTTTTTTGGTTTCGTTGTGTGTGTATGGTCTGCGCTGGAGAAGCTTCACACACTTCACAGTGCAGGTTGGTGCTTTGCACAACATCGAACACCTGTGTGTTTGTATCTTTGGTACGTGCTTTAGTGGTTGAAGTTATGAGTGGGCGAATGAACGGAAAATATATATAAAAAAAGAATTGAGTCAACACAAGCGAGGCAAACAGATCTTATCGTAGCCACTAGACGTTCACCAAACACCCCACACATCACCTCATAAACAACCAGCTTCTTGTGTGTATCTTGGGGAAGGACGGATAAGTGGGGGTAGAGAAGCAGGAGCTCCTACAAATATCTTGCAAAGCAAAGCACCAACACCGGTGAATGCACGGTCGGTTGCTAAAGAACCAACGTTTGCAATAGAATGGCACAGTTCACCTACAAAGTGACCCTGACGCAGTCAACTTTACATTCTGTTCAGGTCAGCTAACAGGCTGTTTGAAGAGCTGCTACAGAATCTTATAAAGTGTTGAAACGAAAACTGTGCTGTTTTTTGCTTTATTTTACAGCATAAAATGACTCCGTTCCACATTAGGCCATATGCCGCGCTGTGTTTGCTCTGTTGTGCTGTGCCAGATTGTTTATTGAACAGCTGCTTTGTTAATTAGAGTGTGAAACAATTCCCCAATATACGTATATCGGGGCCCTTTTTCCGCATACCACACACAGGTTCCCTGCTGTCCGGCCTGTTGTACGGCGAGGCAAAAAAGGGCAACATATTTTGCATTCTGCAGCTAACTGTGGATGCAGCTTCCCCAGAGTGCATTCTTTTTTGTTTGTATTGTAACAGAATTAATGAGCTTAATTTATACTAGCCGCCGTTGTTTCTGCGAAAGGGTTTGTATGCTTTTTTTTGCTTTGTATTATCATCATCCACCACCACAGCTGTCCGTTGCACGGGACATACGCGGTGCAAAACATTCGTTTGAACTCTTTCTTTTACACTTTTTTTGTGCAATCAGCGAGCACTCGGAAACATTTGCCCCCACCGTACAGGGCGGATGCGGGAATTGGGTTTTATTCTAATTTACACGCGCGTGCTTGAACGATTCGTCATCCGGCGGATTGTTGGTTGGGGCCCACATTACACCACACCACTACAAACAATTACACACTAAACCCCAACAGCAACGCAAACACACACACGCATATACGCACCCTTTAGGTTGGTGCGGTTTTTAACATTAGCGCCCGGGGATTGCAAATGAGATAGATAGGCACAGGCCTCTGCCTCTCCCTTCCCCGGGCAGCGTAATTGTCACGCAAAAAGATCACACACAAAACAAAACAAAAATCACCGCACGCGTGTACCGAGCGAGTTGGTCGCGAAACACTGCGAGCGAATTGTGCGCGGCCGCGTACGTGGCTTGCGTAGTAGCGCGCGACCGGTTCAAAACTGACGGCGCAGATGGTGGCGCATATACGCCGCGGACTGGCTGCGCGGTATGCAGTTGATCGCGATGGATGCGCGAGAGCGGGAGCGCAACAATGATACATACACACAGGTTGATCGGAGCAGCAGCTAAGCGGTGGCTTTCGAGTGTTGGAGAGGAACCGCACCACAGCTAGCGGTATCTTGCACCGACCGGTTTCTCATCCCCTTAGGCTGTAGTTAGAAATCAAGAGCGAGAGAGATGGGTAGAGAGAATGAGAGTGAGCCCAACACCACGGAGAGGCTTCGAAAGGCACAGGTGAGAGTTGCGATGGAAGTAAGAGAAAAAAAAACGGGTTCAGCTGGTGCCCCGATGACGTCATCGTTTGATGGTCGTTTTGGGGAGGCTTCTTCGTTGTTTGTGTGGGTTGGTTGAAAAGTGCTTAGCGAGTTGCTTAAGCACATTGTGCTTATTCATTTGTGTTAAGAAGCTGTGCGCTTTTATACTTCTTTCAGTTATTTTTAAATGAAATTCTTTTCATTATTGAATTATAATTGATTTGTTTTTGACTTTGCAATGCTTTGAATTTATTTACTTTGTCTTCAAATTATATTTCTAGTCCTTTTGTTTTAATTTGCCTTGATTCCAATTTTATTTTACCATCGTGTTTTAATCTTATTAGAACTATTTAAAGAAAATGTAAATTATTACAATAATTAATAAACATATGATTCTTACTTTAAATTAAACTAACTTTTGAACTTGAATATAAAAAAACAGGTATAGAGCTTAGAAACTATTATAAACTTTGAGAAAAAAAAGAGAAAAAGAAAACAAAGAATAGAAATTAATAGAAAGGGTTAAACCACCTGAAGCAGGATAGCAGAGCACCATTGAATGTATGTAACGTATCCCCTATCTCAACTGATAGAGTAGGGGTCTCCAAACTACGGCCCGCGGGCCGCATGCGGCCCTCAAGAGCCTTTAATGCGGCCCGCGAGGACTGGGTGAAGTTTAATTAAATAGCTTTCTGAACTGTATTTTTATTTCTGAAAGATTCAATAAAAGAAAGCTGAAAAAATTTGACATATTTCATTAGTATTTTCTTATTATAACGAGATTTTAACTTCCACTCATTCTAAATGTAGCGTCAAAATGGCCCTCAACAAGGTTGATTGTGAAGCAATGCGGCCCGCGAACTGAAAAGTTTGGAGACCCCTGTGATAGAGCATAAGCACAGGCGAATGAACCAGAAGATACAAACAGCATGATAGACAGGAGAAAATCAAGAGCATCAGTAAAAGCAACTAATCAACTTATTTATCAATATTATATGCTTTAAAAAGCTTAAGCAACAAACCAATCATGATGGTGTAGGAACAAATGCTACTGCAGTAATAACGCTCCAAATCATAGTATTTCGAAATTGCAGTTTTTTTGTCCCCAAGGGCTCCATGTGTGATAAGAAGCAATAATGCAACTCAGGAAACCCCATTTGCCCCTATAGGGATAGAATGGTAGCCTAAATGGTCCAATGTTACAATTGCAAGCAACAGCTAGAATCTAAATGCTTACGCTCTATACATCCCTTGAACAAAAATACCTCAAGCGCGCACTGGTGGAATGCGATTCGTGCTGAACCTTATTGTTAGCATTTATCCAACGCCGCGAGGAAGCAGCAACGATGCCCTATATTGTTGCATTTCGGTAAACAATGAAACGCTTGAACATCAAAAGCGCAAGAAAGAGTCCTCACAGCAAGCGGAAATGGAAGCACTCGGAGGTAAAATGTTGCACCGCTGTGACGATGACGAAGAGCGGAGGAAGTTTAGCTTGCGTAATTTGTAAGGATGAAATATGTTTTGCCTCTCGGGCTGCGTTGCAATAGTGTAAGCGAAACACTGCATTGCCTCACTGGAGACCCTATTGTGGGAAGTTTAAGCTGTGAATGTCAAAAGGGACTCTAGCATGTCAATGAGCTGCTGGCCGCCAGCAAAAGGAGAAGAAATCGCTGCAACAAAGTATGATGTACAGAGGCAATGAATAATGTGTGCTGAAAAATGTTGGAACAACATTGTGCAGAAAAAAAAAAAATCACCCAAGTTTTGAGGTTGCCAAGTGCGATGGGCATACAAATGGACCTGGTTGTGCCTAGCCGAATGGGAGAAAAAGTTTTCCCTCTCTTGTGGATCGTTAGTTGATCGGAAATGGTTTTCTTCTTTTTTTTGTAAAATAACTGCAGGCGTTGCATTAGTGCAAAGATGTGGTGAGCGCATTCGGTTTGTTTTCCCGGGCCAAAGGAAAACTCTTGCCCCGTTCATCGAGGGAGTTTTGTTTCTTTCCGGACTGATCGCATCCCAGGGGGCATTTCTTGCTATTCATTTGCATCCGCCAGCCGCTTGGGTGGAAGGTTTCCTGTTGCTTTATTATGTTGCTATCCCGGCAGGATCCAGTTCTGGTCCAGTTCTGTTAAATACATCGTTTCGCTAAGGGTAGGAAACTATGGCACGCACACAAAAAGCGAAAGAAAATTATTTACCTCCCTCGGTCAATACAGCAATAAAAGTTGAAATGAAATGAGAACCCCAAGGGGTAAAGTTGTTTTTTTTTTATCTCAGCTTTTCTTTTCTACTGCATTGCGCAGGAAGTTAACCAGCCGTGGAAGATCAAGTTTGGCGTGTGCGGAAGCTTGACCACAGCGGCAAAGATGTTGCGGCCTGGGTAAGATATAATGGCATTCTTTGACTGTTGAAATGCAAAACGAAGCAAATTGGAGAATTGGAGAGAAAAATAAAAATCTTTTGTTTTTTTTCTGCTTCATTCAGATGTCCAACTCATCAATACAGATGTAAAGGATTGATGGTGGAGCAGTGAAGTGACATTTTTCGCCAGAAGATACGCTTTGGTGAAGATTAATTATTCAAGTACGGACTCAAGCAAACTTTAACTTGCTTTCGAGACCAGATCTTGCAAAAGTTGTATGATTGTTATTCTGGTTTCCTAGTGATGGCTCGCCGCAGTCACAAGCAGCTACGTTGATAGCATAAATTTAGGCGTTTAGAGCCATTGGAGCATTCCAATTGGATAATCCAATATGAGCTGATGGATGTGCTGTACCATTTTTAATTTTGATAGGTAGACATATCAAAATCCTTTTCATTATCTGGTTATCTGTTGTCGTTATAGTTATCTGGTTTTAAATGTGTAAAAAATGTATAAAAACACAAGTTTTTTAAATTTCATCCTACAACCAAATCACCTTAACCACGCCGTGGGTTCAAATTCACCAGGAATGGTATATAAATGTCAACCGAAGTAACAACAATGCATCGATCCAAAACACAATGCAAACAATCGTTTAGGGCACTTTATTGCTTGTTACACAATTTACCAGTCCGAGATTCACTTTCTTACTTATTCAATTCGATTTACTAATTGCATTACGTAGGTACACTTCCCCCTTCACAAACATGTCAAAAGTTTGTCCTTGTAAACCGATGTCCGGTGAACAAACCAACGCAAACAGATAGTGTGCGCCTGTGTGTGTGTTTGTAGCTTAAATCTTTATAATTAAAAATTAACAATCTCAGCATGGCAAACTACTTCCACTCCCCTCCCCCTAGAGGGGGAAATTGAATACTTTTGGGAACTATCTAGACAATCGGATTGTAAGCACTGAGATTGACGTTACATTCCGACAGTTTCCGTTCCGTTACCCGTGCCCATTGCATCCTCCTGCAAGCCGGGAAGCTGAAGCTGGTACTGTCCCCAGCTATTGTGACTGGTAAAGCTGTGGCAGGTGGTTACACCATGTCCATTGCACGGTAACTATTGCAATAATTGGAAAATTATTTAGAAAATGTCCACCTGCCAGCTGGAATGGGTCTGGGACACACAAAAAGGCTCTACAGTGGAGGGGATGGTGGCGGGCACACAGCATCCTGAGGCTGGCTTCCCCGCGGTACAGTGGAGGAAAATTGCAATTTGGTTTGTCCCAGTGGAACCACCGCCGCCCGTTCTTGGCATTGCCACACAGTAGCAAGTGCCCCCTGAACTTGTCCGGATCAAACTAACGTCCGTACTTTAGTGCATGGTGGACTAGAAGCGTAGTTCACGTTCGCTTCCGTTTAGCTGACATCCGAACACAATTGCCCGATGGTCACTGTGTGTGTGTGTGCTGCTCGCAGGGTTTAGTAGCACAGGAAGTCTATCGGTGGGTCGGAGGTAGAATTAGTTTTGTACCTATGTGGTGCATCCTCTTCCCCTTGAGTGTGCAATCATTCATCGTGGGTTTGGCTCTTTTTTTCACATCGGTGTATGTCCACATCCCGGAGGGTCCGTTGCTATCAAGCAGAACCGTCCGAACCTCCGTGTGTGGTAGTCTAACAGGGTTTGGTACGGTGTAAGTCAGTAGCATGAAAGAGCAAGCCAACAGCGGGGGTGAATTGAAAAATGAAAAGCTCCAACTGTTGAATGATGATGATACAATCTCAAAATAACCACGCGCAATACACTGAGGGGAAAGCAATATGTGAGTGCTATTATTATTTTGTATCCAGCAAATGCTTCTCAAAAAATAGATAAAAAAGAAAATGAGTAATAATAAGTGTCAAGCGCTTATTTTCTAGTTTTAAATTAAATTGTATTCTTTAAGAGATAAAATTACCTGTATATACACGTAATCTGTTCTTATTAAAGATATTTAAATTGTAATTGTATGTAAATTGCATACCTTTAGGAGAAATGCAATTAAAAAACAATCTAATAAGTATTGCTATTTGCTTTGTGAATTCTCTTCATAGTTGTTCATTGAACCAATTTATTTAGTAATTGTCCAACAGTTTACAGCTGGTGCGCATCTCTATCAACAGACAGGACAGTGAAACCATCCACCAATTTGTATCTAAATCGCTTGCAAATCTCTCTTCATCAAATCATAATTGGTTGCTGCATTCTGCAGTAGCACCACGAGCCCCAGCATCAGCCAGCCGTCGAGTGCATAAAGACCACGGAAACTCGCCCAGCACTCGAATGCCCTCTCCGGACGCACGTCAACAACGGTCCGGGGCGGCGATATGGGAATCCCCTCGCCGTCCCCGAACGTCAACCGCAGCGCGGAACCCGTTTGTTGGTGAAAACGTATCAATTATGTATCATTTCAGCTCGAGCACACGGGGCAGAACAAAGCGGGAAAGCGTTTTTGCGCGTTTCCATCCCCGAATAGTGTGTTGGGTGGGTTGTCCGGGTTTATCCGAGAGGTATGCGCGAACGATGGTGCAGCTTCAGGGTGAGCGCAGTGCTTGTTGATTACATCTGCGCTGGGGTTTAAGGCCTCTCGGGAGCTTGCGAGCAGTGGGAAGGTACGGTTGGTACGATAAGTGGTGACAACAATTAAACAAGATGTCTACCTTTGGTGCTGAGGAGCGACGACGGACGGAGGAGGGAGACCCGCTAGGGAAAGGTGCGTTTGAAGCGCCAACCCGTCTGCTCGTGAGCTTCATCCAATTATGTACTTAGACTACATGCCTACCACTTCTTCACGTGCAGCACGGCAAGCAAGAGTGATGTAGACATTCCGAGCGGGGGTTATGAGCTCTACCATCTTCGTCTCCTCACTGTTCTTGGGGCGTGGTTGGCGAAGGTACAGCCACTCCGGCATGGCTGGTACCGTGACTTTGACTTTGGATGTTGGCCACCGGCGACAGGCCCGATATGGGAATGAATTTGTCGAGGCAGAGAGCTGGGATCCGTCGGTGACGACTGCGTGTGCTCCCGGTTAGCTGAAAACCCGAAACCGCCATCACAAAACTGTCATAAACATGTGTTTTAGTTAATATTCCACGAGCCCGCCCCGGTCCGGTTAAAGGAAGATTGCTCCGAGTTAGACTTTGGGACGGCTAAAGGGGCGTCAGTGGGAGTGTGCTTTCTTTGCCTTCTCCGAATGGTGGTTTTTAAGTTGTTAGAAATTGTTATCCTCCCTCACTGTTCCCCGTCCCCTTCTGGACCGTTTGTCAGGTGGACTATTGCTCTAAGAATTAAATGTCAGGCAAATCTGTGTTTTTTTTTGCTGCTGCTGCTGCTTCATGTGCGTGTTTTTAGCCCCTTCGGTACTTTTGTTTCGGAAAAAGTTGTATTTGATATTTTTCTTTGTGCTGCCTCACTTTTGTGCTGCCACAAAGGGGTGGATTGAGTTGCTTTGCGGTGGATTGTTTTTGAAGGAAGCTTGCAGGCTCTCACTTGCAAGTAGCTGTGAAGCTGCTGTGGTGGTTTCAAACCATTGTTGATTTAGAGTTTTCGGTTTGGTTAAGCAAAACCCCCTGCCGGGGGCAAAGTTTTGGTTGGGCTGAACATTCTGCTCCAAAGTACGGCTCGTGGTGCAGAAACGGTAACGTCTCGAGAGTATGATTTGGCCCACCAGCGCTGCTCCAATGGTCCAATTAAAAGTCCCCCAAGCGAAATCCCTTGTTGCGGTGCCACTGCCCGGCCCATTCGGATTGGCATTGGAGATCTAATTTCACATTGGAGTGACTATGCGATGAAGCGTAAGCGTAAAAGTGGCTCACATCAAACCAATCTGCTGCTGCTGCTGCTGCTGCTGCTGCTGCTGGTGCTGCATCTGTCAGGTTATTAGAGCGCCCGGTGGCCTCTTCAAACATCTGCTAATGGATGATTTGTGTCTGTGTTGACTGCCAGACAGTGGGCCAAATTAGCAGTGCTTCTGAGAAGGGCTCTCGGAATGGCTGGCACATGGCGGGCACGACGTTTGAAGTTAGTTTTTCCCGTAGTAGCTGCTGGGTGGCGTTACTGGCTGAGGGTGCTTGTTGCTTCTTCAAGATTGGCGGGTGTCTGAAAAGGTTCTTTCTCTTGGAATGGTAGATTTGGTGTTCGGAAGGCTCGGTTAGGTGAAGTGAATCAGTGTAAGGTGGAGATAAATTATTAAAAAAAGAAGCATCAACTGAACTTAACCAGTGGAAGGACACAGCAATGCATATGAAATAGGTTCGCTATTAGCCCAAAGTAGGGGCAGCTAGGTATTTAGAAGGCTCTAAAGTATTGCTAGGAGCTAGAGGATCCACGTGCTTCTGTTTTTGTTATTCTTTAGGGCTATTCTGGATATCAATAGCCCGTGCTATGTAACTGGATACTGGGTATCAATAGGCCTAGTTATGCAGACAGTCTAGGTTGGAATTGAACCCGTTCTGTCTAGCGGAAAATGCCACGTGTTACCAGACCCGTAGGACGACCGTAGTTATTGACATGTAAAAAGAGTTTAAAAGGCATTAGTAATTAAAAGGCCTTAAGACCTCAGTAAATGCTTCAAAGCTATGCTACCACGCCCTAACCACAATTTACAGTTTAAAGGGGGGAATTTGTAACGCCATGTTATGTGTTGTTTTTTCGTTGTAATTGTTCCACTGGTTTATTGCACAACCACTGTCACAGCCCTGCTCGTTTGGAGCTGCTGCACGGATTGATGCATGCACCAAGGCGATAACATTTCAGTTTTCTCCACCAATAAAAGAGGAGCACAATCGTAATGTTGGCCATAATGGTCGTCGTCGTCGTCAACGGTAGCCATAACCGATCCGTTGTGGCGTACTGTGGCGTTTTGATGAACGCAGCAAACTGAACCGATGTGCCAATCTGGGGGTTTTGGCCCAGAAAGGACAAACAGTCCCTGGTAGTGAAATTCACAGCGTTAAAAAAGGGTTTTTTTTTGTTGTTCGGTGTGTGAATGTTATTGTTGCTGTGGGTCGTTGTTTGCCGCTTTGCAGCCATTATTGTTTTGGGGGCTGCGCTATAATGAAGCTCATAAATTGAAGTGGTAATGGATGCTAATGTGGAGTCCCTGGTGCAAAGGGTGAGAAGGGTTCTTTTTATTGGGTGAAAGTGTGGTGAGAGAGAGAGAAAGGGAGCTGTCGTGATTCAAAACTCTCTCACTAGCGTTTGCCCTTACGTTTATTGTGATAGTTTGTTGAAACACCACCACCACCACCAACACCATCATCAGTTCGGCAGTAAAAGTGCGTAGAGTTTGGAAGTCCTTCCTTCCCTTCAGCCCGTCACGGTGTATGCATAAAACGTCCTTGTGATACTTTTCCTCCTCTTTTTTGCCTTATCCGCACAACAAAAAGCCTCCGAAACTGTGTGGAGCATTTTCCAAGGAAGCCCTTTTTTAGCCCTGCCCTTGCTAATTAAATCTTTTGCCCCATGCCCCGCACCCGACGACGTGCACGTGACTTTGCGTTTCGCGTTGGTCGAGTTTTTGTGCGTTTGCCCGTTCGATGGTTGCGACACAAAACGATTAAGGCCGGAGCAAAACAGGCTCAAAAAGGCATTGCATTTTGCTTCTGCCGGTGACCGGTGGTTGTGCGGACTAGTGAGGGAAATTGATCTTCCCTTGCCGGCCAGTTGGCAGTGCGCGGTAGCCCGCCGGGGCACGCTTTGACAAGCCCCAAAGCGTGGCATGATGGATTGTACCGGGATGATGTTACTCTGCTGTAAACAAGCGGCACCGTATTTCATCCGCTTGTTATTGTTTCGTGTGTGCGGTTGGGTGGAGTTGTAATTAAGAAAATTATGTCTGCCAGCTAAATTAATCGTTTCGCTGAGGTTTTGTGAAGTGAGGCAGGCGCTTGGAGTGTTTCTCCGAATCGGGCTTTCCTTGAGGAGATTCTGAACTTTGAGATTATTATGGTTTCGTCCATCATTGTCATCATCATCATCATCATCATCGTTGGCCGATTTTTAAGTGTAAGTGGTAAAATTGGTAAGGAAGCGTTGCTCTTTAATCAAACCACAACCAACCTTGACATTTCTTTGTTCGGCTTCCGGTGGGAGTTTGCTAACGCGTGCGGAAGGAATGTATCGATCCACTTGCGCCACCACGCTGAGTCAGCAGTACGCACACAAACTTCCTTTAATAATAAAAAAAGAAAAATAATTCCAATTGCGTTACGAAACCAGACATAAAACTCATCCACATCGTCCTTTTTACTTGTGGGACTGTGTGTGTGTTTGTGCATTTAATGTCCAACGATGACGATGATAAAGATAAACATTAGCTTCGTGGATGGGCACATCACGTTTCAAGGTTGGCAAGGTTGTCTGGTCTGGGTCCGGTGGGGTGGCGATTTTCCTGGCTTGATCGAACCCGCATTTCCAGCTAACTCGGGAGCGACGCGCGGCCACTTCACTCGGACCCAGAAGCTGGTCGAACCATTGGTCGAAGAAATTAAATTATGAAGCATGAAAAGTATGGATGGCGCAATCATCATTACAATTACTCTGGGTATTGTGTGTATCTGGGCACCGTACCCCGTATCCAGCTATCGTTGGCGCTCATCGTCAATATACAGCTTGCCGCTAACGGCACCCTTGCCGATGCTTCTGTCGATTGCTTCTGCTAGTAAACTGTATTCTCCTGCTCTATGGAAAAGGTAGCTCCGGGTAAAACCCGGGGAAAAAACTTCCCCCGCACACAGGATACAACACAGCACGCCTCACTTGCCGGCACTTTCACCGACAAGAATGGTTGGTGCTGTTCCGAATAAAAGCCGCCACGGCGAACCAACCGCCGACCTCGGGAGAAAACAATGTCGATGCAATAATTATATTCATAATTTTAACGACAGGCAAAATAATCGTAAAACCTTCGTCAGCGTGTGCGCGCGGGCGCGGATGGGAAATATTGTATTCCTGGCTGCTTTCGCTGTGCACTGGGCCGTGCTGCGTTGCGGTGGAACTAGCTGGTACTAGCTACGCTTACTGGAATGTAATATCGTTCGCCAGCGCGTGGATGTCTGGCCGGCTTCTGGTTTCTGGCCAGAAAGCGGGCGCTGGGGCTAGTTTATGCTTCAGCTCCCGTCAAAAGCGCTTCCCGGTTTCTTATCATACGTCACAGCCTGTGCTCTGTCTTGCAAACCTCGCCTCCCAACCCCTGTGCGCTCGATAATGATGGGTATCGGTAGCTGAAGCGAAACGGCTTCTGCGAGTGGCGCCCGTCGAACACTTCGCAAAGACACAAAGAACATCACGGGTGCGCACGCCAAACAGCCCCACAATTGCTGCGAGTCCGAGTGGAGGAAGTGGCTGCGAGCGGCCACTGAAGGGCAGAAGGCAAGTCCTTGTTGTAACCCCTTCCCAGCACAAACCAGGCGAGGATCTGGATCTGGTTCCCCCCCCCCCCCTTTTGGCACTCTCCTGCCAGCCATTCCGAGCTCAAGATGATGGGCTCGTTTCGTATTATGAAGTCAGTGTGTGCCGGCGCACGCGTCCGCTCTTGGTCGGATGGGGTACTGGGTGAAAGAAAGGGGATGCGGGAAGGGTTGGAAATAAATTTTCATTTCTACTAATGTTTACGAGCCGCAATAAACTAATTTCCAATCTAGATTATCGCGTGCTTTTGTGTGGTGGTGGTGGTGGTGGTGGTGGTACGGCTTCTGGTAAGTTTTTCCATCGAGTTTAGTTGCCAAGGCGTACTTCTTTCTCTGTGTTTGGTAAAAAGGCTATTTGGACATCGTTTGGAGCTTTGTTTGGAGTGTTACAGGGCTCTTTGATTGTATTATCTGCGTAGTTTTATGGCTTTGTACGTTGTTGAAATTCAATATCTTCTGTTTTCCATACATTTTTGTGTATTCTTCGTAGTATATAGTTTCCATCACACTTGCACAAGATCAAATTGTTGTAAAAAAGTTATTAGATTTATTATATTTTGTTTGCATCTTTGTTGTTTGTCTGAAAACCCCGCTCGGCTGCTCTTTCTGCACGAAATAGCTTCCTTCAATAATCCTGGTCTCATGTAGCGGCGAATATAAGTTCGAACATTGGCTCCTTCTCGTGGCAAACGTCTTGATGATACGACTGATGTGCAACACGTCGAACCAAAGCATCCCCAACCGGGGTAAGAGATAGCGAATGAGGTAAAAGCCAGTGTAAGGTACAGCTTCTGCAACGATACAAAACACACAACGATGCTTATGTTCTCGCTCGTGATGATGATGATGGTGATGGTGATGATGATAGGATTCGCCAAATTGGCACTCGTAGATCCGTTCGTTCGTTCGCTCATCCGCTGCCTGCGAAAGCGAAACGTATTGGCCTCGTTGTTCTATCTATACCCCGGCTCGCTCGGCTGTGGCGAGCTTTCGCAGTGGCACCATCCTTTCCCTGGAAGGCATCTCGCCGCCACCGCCGCTGCCAGCACTTTGCACCCGATGATCACAAATAACGAGAAGTAATTTCATAATAATAAATAAATATATAGATAAATAAATAAACATACCAATAAATGAATAAATTGAATGAACCGGCCAGTAAAAATGGTGCGAATGGGGGTTGAGAGTATTCCCAGAGCCCTGTTCGATCGTGCTAGCGTACGGTCCTGAGCAGAGGGAACAGAGCACACGCCCTGGCAGTGTTCGGGGTACGTGCTTTTTTCCTCTTTCTTCTTTTTCTACTAGCACAATTTGGTCGTTACTTTGCTACTGCAACCGTTTGTGGAGGTGCGGTGTGTGCTTGAAGCGTCGCCGGGAGTTTTCTTTTCGGAGGAAACGCAAGGACACCCTATCCTTTTGCTGAAGTTGCAAAAAAAAGCTTTCCGATGGGTAGCACACCATCGCTGTGCCAAGTTGTTGCTGGGGCAAGGCGGTTAAGTGGTTGCAGAAATTGATGAAATATTCGTCGCATTTATCTTGCCCTACACCACCACCACCAGCACCACAAACTAACCAATCAAACAATCAAGCGCAGCGTATCTGGGTAAGGTTGATAAGGTTGGCGGGTGCGTCGAGCACTGGGTGTCACCGAACTGGCCCTGGCAAAATGCAGTGCAGCAGTTCATTTGGCTGCAGCGCTGGCAATAAAAATCAGTGCAAACAGTCCATCCGTTGCATGAAAATATGATGAAATTGGAAGCAAACCACTCCCGGGAGGTCAAGTGATGGAAATAGAATACAATAAGTAACATTAAAAAAAACGGGAAGGGCAACAGGGCAACAAAACAAAAAAAGGTTTCGAAAAGTTGAACTCTCGAGCCGTATTCTCGCACGGCAACATTTCAAACTTCCAGCGCAGTAAATGAAGCAAGAGCTTTTTGTTTGAAAACTTACCTTCGCTTAAGACACTTAGCACATTCCTTTTGCCTTCTATTTCTGTACATCTCACGGGGGAAAAATCTAGAAGTGGTTTTAGTGAAAGTTTTTCACCTTTGTGTAAATAATTTATTTCAATTTTTTCGAAACTCTGGCAGGCGACAGATGGAGGGGATGGAAACGGGGTAAAGATATCAAAAATAAAAGGAAAGGTAGCTGCTAGACTGTGGGTAGAAACTTCCCCCCCCCCCGACAAACAGTATCATTGACGAAAGGTAATTTAGTAAATTGGTTCCAAGCTGAGAAAGGCGGGGAAGTGGTTGAAAAAAGCAGCGTTCGTACAAGCAGTGGTGTGGGTTTATTTTAAGTGCTTCGTGTACCGCTGGGAGATGGGGCTAAGTGTCCGGTGCTGTGATTGGATGTTTAACGAAACATTTGTAATGAGGCAATAGTTTAAATGTGATCTTTTTTTTTTTGGAGGAGAAGCAAAGGGTCCTTCCAAGAAAAGCAGCGCTGCTGTAGAGCGTGCCTTGCAAAACCCTTTCCCCTAATGCGATTTCATTGATGAGTAATCACAAATAAAAATAAAAGTTGTTTCCGCCCGGAATCGTAGCGAACGACCATACTCGCTGGTGGGAGGGACTGTGGGGGGGGAGGGACTGTGGGGGGGGAGGGGTTGCAGCCCCTGGATTGCTCCAGGGAATTTAATCATTGTTCACCGATGCACGAAACATAATAAAGAGAGCACGCTCGATAATGCTGCCCCGTTTCACAGAGCCCCACATACACACTCGCACGCACAAGACACACACATACAGAGGGAAATGAAATCGTTCATATTCCGCTTTATTCTATGCTTGCACCGTGTGTCCTGCCCCTACTACCCTGCCCGCTCGTTATCATTGCTATGTTGGAAGCGGAGTTTTAAAGGACAAGTTTTGCTGGCGATGCACACCAACTCACCATTTCAATGCTAGCGTTATATGTGCACAGTGATAACGCGCCGATGGAACCTACGGGATGCAACAGCGGGCGTGTGCGGGTGTGAGAGTGTGAGGAGGCAGTAGAAGAAGAAGAAGAAGAAGTAGCAGCAAAAAAATGCGCCCAAATCAAATCATCATAAAGCATGATCTCGTCCTTTCTGCATCCATCGGGCTGTGTCGGGGGCTGCATTGCTCGTAAATTGTGAAACCCGTCGCGCTGTGCCGATGTGCCGGATGCGATAAAGAGAGCGCGGGGGGTACTGAGGGGGAATACGGCCGGAGACCAGGGACCGGTGGTGGGCACCGAGTGGCATAAAAATTTAATTTGATTAAAACAACAGGCAGGGAGGCACGAAAAACTGTGCAGGGCATTTTTTTTCTGCCGTCCCCACGCCATCGCCCCCAGTGGTGTGGGGATGACGAGCCGTACGGTCAGCTAACAAAATATTCCTTGAAACTGTGTTCAACTCGCCCCACAACGGGGCAATAGGGCTGACGCGGGAGGAAGGTGGAGCAGCGGGACAGAGCCCCGGGAAGATGATCCCTCACGAGGGAAGTTTTTTAGAAGTTTTCTCCCCGATGCCTCATTCCACGGAAAAGTTTCTTGTTGCTTGCCGGTGACCTGTTTCGGGATGGGATGGAAGAGGGGGGGGGGGAGGAGAGAGGTGTGGAGTGTGGTGCGGCCATCGAGTTTTATTTTTCGCCTCCCGTTCGTCACGCTCGAACAATGTTTGTTTGTGGCAAAATGGTCATAAAATGATGTGCTACAAATGTGACGCTCTATTTCAATGGCGATTAGAGAGGGGAGGGATGGCGCAAGGGTGTGGATCTCCTGCATCCCCCTGTAGGGTAAGAGAGGGAAGGGAACTAAGCGGAAGGCATTGTGTGTGTGTGTGTTTGTGTGTTTGTGTGATTTAGGGAAAAAAGGGAAGCCTATACCCGGATGCACATTGGCTCGGTTACTGGAACGAGCTTGTTTGCCGTGTAAGCACCTCTGGTGGTGGTCCCTATTTTCGGTTGAAGGGCTGCCGACGATTTTACGACGTACAGTGACGTCCTGTTTGTTTGATGCTTGCGTTTGATTGGATTTGTTTTGGGGAAACTCAAAGGTATAGAACCTAGATTAAATGTTATTCTTAAAAATGCTTAAAAAATATTTACATCTTGTCTTCTCACTTTCAATCTTTAACAGAGTTGGTATGGACGAGTGTATGGTAGGCGTACGGTACGCATACTATTATAAAGATAGGGATCTATCTGGCTGAAATTGCCATTATAATGCTCAACGATCCTGTTCAGTAGCGCCTAAATGTATACATTGTTTAGGTTCAAAGAAAAAAATAACTTATAAATTCGCGTGGTAATATGCAATGTAATACATGCTTAGTACGATTCGCTTTTAACACTATTTCATTATCAATTAAATATGTTTCTTTTTAATGTTTGAAATAGTTAAAAACAAAAAGAAAACAAAACACAATAATACGCGTCAAAGGAAAAATTAACCCTGCTGACGTTGATAAACGCCTGAATGTATGCAATTAATTAATGGATAATTTTTTATGTTTTTTATTTTTATATTAATGGATAAAAAATCATGAAAGAAATGTAGAAATTCTATATTTTTGGATGGATTCTAACATGAATTTTGATCTTAAAATATTTGACTGATTTACACAATTCATAGTTGTTACTATAATATCGTATGGACAAAAACAACTACCATTCACTTACTACCAATGACAACCACTACTAAAAGTGAAATTCACTAATAAATGATAGCACTCATTCAACGGATACGATGCTACATTCCATCCATCACTGTAACATTCAAATTTTACGATCATTGCATCGGTCTCCACGAGGCACAATTTTGGTTACGAAAAACGGATCCTGCCAACGCGAAACGGGCCAGCACCGCACCGTCCAAACTCGCCACAAAGTGGTACGACGGCACGGTACAGTTAAATGTATTATCATGCTTTCGTGCGAATGTGCCTGTTTTCTAATTTTGACCGTAATGTTCGATCAAAGACATTTCACACCCGAACGGTCGTCGATGCTGGCTGCTCCCGTACACCGACGCCAATCGATTGCCCACCCTAGCGAACTGGTGGCTGATCAATTTTTCTATCCTAACTGTCCATAGGGCACTGTCACCGTCGGCCGGGTTTTGGGTTGAAGATAGCGCTCGAGGGTAAAATGCGGTCATCTCATTGTTTACGGAAAATTTGATTACTTTGCGCTTCGGGTTACGCTACAAAGGCTGTCGGATCGGATGGATGTTTGGGCGGTCGTGTTACGGTTCTGGCGCGCAAACGTACGACCTCGGGAGCGTCCCGTGGGAGCCGCTACCAATTCAATTCGATCAAGGCGGCTCGAAGGCGGCTCGAAGGCGGCTCGAAAGCGGCATTCCCTTGCCCGTTTGTCTCGCCTCGACAACACGGCGAACGTAACGGGGAGCGCGATGTGATCAATACGAGCCACCGAACGATGGATGAAGAAAAAGTCGAATGAAAGGAACAAAAAAAATGAAACAAACTCACACAGGAGCCTTTTTCCAGCCAGCTGGCACCGGTGAAAAGCGATGCCATCACAAGGGACAGTGTCATAAAATTCTATTTATTCAAATGACTGCGTTTTCCGAACAGGAAGTGTGGGCCGTGGGCGCGATGCCACGTTGGTTCGGGGGACGGCGTTTGCCATCGCACGGGTTGTGCTGGGTGGGAAAATTTCACAGACCAACCGACTGCACACTCGTGGGACAGCGAAGGTGCTTGCTTTTAACGAGATGTACAATGGAAGGGTGTGGGGAGGATTTAAAAAAAAAAAAACTGCGTGTCCAACGTCCCATCCATTATATATGTGTGTATGTGAGTGTGTGTGTGCGTATGTGTAAACGGTGCCATTTGCTGATAAATAGGTCAAGTGCGATGTTTCACGTGTTGGGTTTCACGTGGAGCTGTGGTAGGCTTGGAAGTTTTAATTTACGTGAAACCGGTCCCTAAATGCCGGCTGGGAAATGGTTTAGCGGCCATTTTTCGATTTAAACTACAGAACGTTACAGAAACGCACCGGTTAGCCTAATGGACTCGTGGGAAATCAATTCAATTCTGAGTAGAAGAGAGCTGTTTTTTCTGTTGTGTTTGCTGTAAAATACATGTGTAATGGCTGTGGGGTCCATTTAATTTGATCGTAATGGTTTCTGGTTAGGACGGTTTGGAGGAAGGGCCAAGCACGTGTTTAGTTATTGCTGGTTCTCTGTAATAACTGTTGCAAATGTAGACATTTTAGTAGAATTGAATTCCATGAGACATGCAGGTGACTATTTTGCAAAACTTTATTTAACTTACAATTCAAAGAACCACTCTAAAGCAAAAAGAAACATGATTGAAAACAAATCATATAAATTGTAGTTCCCATGAGTACAAGATGAGCGCCTAAATGTAGATCAAAAATAATTCAAATCCATGGCAGTTGCAGGTACACGTATTGCATAACTTCGGGAGCTTGCTAGCTGAACATATGCCTTCAACAGATAATGTTAATTGTTAATGGTAACGTTGCATGTGCATGTTCATTCATCTATATATGTTATGTCAATCAGTAAAATATAGTAAACATACGGAACTATTCAACTTTTTGCCTTTTTTCCGTATCACATCCGTACTATTCGTACTTTACTTCTACTAAGTACCTCATTAATTTGGGAGCAAATTAATTTGCCGTTATGAGTACACACCAATGCTCGGCAAAAGATGTTTTACAATTAGTCTTATACCAAGGATGGTTATATTCAAGTTGACCCTTTTGTGAAAAGTGCATTCTCTGTTTGCACAACCACAATAAAACAAAATGTAAAGCTTCTGATTTTAAGGCGTGTGGATCCTTTCAGAATTACTAATTAGATTACTACTAATTAGAATTATGCAAACGTGTGTTTAAAACAGAGGACAGGATTCAACAGGAAACGCACTCAAGTGCTGATATGTGACACTCATTAAGATACAAGTGGTACTCTAACTGGGTATCCGCATCATCTGCGCAAAGTAGCGTAAATTACGATGAATACAAAAAAAGCTAACTGAAAAATGAAGAAGAATCTCTGGTGCTTCCCATACAAAAGAAGCTCTTTTGTGAATAGAAATGGGAAAATAGAACGAATGTAATTAATGGGACCAAAGAGGATTCCGCATGAGGGAGAAAATAGACATTCGTTCACTACGGAGGAATAAAGCAAGCACTTACCCTTGATCTTTTGCCTCAGTAAAGGCAAGAAGTAACGCGAACGTCAATGGAAGCACAAAATCAAAAGTAAACAATAGTCACCCATCTATCACGGTGGGTTTCTTTGCGTTTGTAATTTTGGAAAGTTTGGCTCAACTTATTCAACTTCACCTCAAAGCAACTGATCCCTGCCGACGGAACGCTGGTAGCTCCCTGTGGGCAGGTATATGAAACAAACAGAATCCAAAAAAAACAACCTCGTTTTCCACGAAGATGCTAACAAGTGCAACACCAGGAACCATCCCAAACATTTCGCTGCCCCAAACATCGAGTGTCCATTTTATCCCAATTGTCCTTGGGGGGATATCTAGGGTGTTCGGTGGCTCCAGAAAGTTTTTGCGTCAACTTTTGGGCCATTCGGCGCATGGCCAGCATGCGATACGTGTGTCCGGAGGCGTTCCAGCGCCAGTAGCTTTGCCTGCTTTCCGTGTGCTGTGTGCTTGGAGGGCGGAAAAGACCAGCCACCGCGCAAAACGGCACGCTCGGGTACACTTGGTACGACGCGTATCAACGTCATCAATCAATGTCGCAACATTTTTCGACTGAAAAATTGTTAGATTCCGTGGCGTGTCGTGTCGTGGTGGAGGAAAGGGCAGCGATGGTGGCAAAGAAGGAAAATACAAAAAAAAAAACACAGTGCACATTGGCAAGCGTTGTACTAACACTCTCAAAAATTGGCTCCAAAAATGAGTATGAGGTTATAGCAAGGCGTGTGGTGGTGGTGTTCTGATCCTTCTCCCCATCCCCTTGCCCGGATGCTCGGCGTGTCCAGTTATGGATTGTTCCCAAAAGGTACTGATCCCAAATGGAAACGTGCCGGGTAACGGTGCCACTGTGAGCAGATACTGTCAAATGATGGAGTAGATATCTCAACCGTGCAGCCCTAACGAGTGGTGGGGCTCGGTAATGGAAACATTCCATCAACAACGCCAATGACTGCGGGTTGCTGTTTGCGGTCGTCTTTGATGACGTAGAGTGTACATATATATTTTCTTGCTCGGGCGATGATGTACTTCTTGGGATGTAGTGTTTTTAGGGTTTGATGGTGAGTCCTTCAGGGATGGGTGTGGACTGGATGGAATGGTAGCTTAAGTGAGCTGAGCGAAATGAATGACCCGCTTTGCTCGAATATAAAAAAGAGCGATCGAGAGAAAGAATGGGAGAGAGTTTTTTCTTTATTTATTTGTTCCGAAGCCATGTCCAAAAGATCGGTACACATATAAAATTGCCCTGATATGTGGCAGTTCTAATAAGCAGCCTTGAGTGTTGTTACATCGACGAACAAACAACGAGCTTGGCGACACTCTTACCAATGCTCCAAATGACAGGCTATACACAAAAACACTAACCGAAAAGCGCTCTGTTAATGTTGGGTCTCGATTTCATTTGATCGTCTAGCAAATTGGTGGTTTTGTTTGATGTTTTCACACTCACGCACACGTACACACCTTTCCGCATTTCCCGTGTCGGCTTCGATTGATAATTTGTCATTGCCTAAAGAAATCAATCGCTGTAACGTCCTCCGAAACGCCCCCCCTCCCCCGAAGGCAATCATGCCAGTCGCTGATGAAAAAGGGTTCTTTGGGTTTCGAAGAAGAGACCTAGGCTCCATGTGCCTTGTGGCTTGTTAATTAATTAGTTGCTACCTTGTTTGTTGCTGGTTCGTTGAGCCCGGTTACATGATACGGTTGGCAAAAATGTGTTCGGTTCGAAGAAATGAGCTGCCAATTTAAACAGCGCGGGAATGTGTGTGTGGCACGGCTGAACAATTGAATTGATTGGCTTTTTATTTACTAGAGCGAATGTGTTGTTTGTGTACAGTATTAAATGGTTGTATTTGATGAGGATTCGAAGAAAAAAGTTGGACGATATAGTAATTTATGCTGATTTGTTGAAGTTCATTTTGAATTTGTTGCCATTTTTTTGTCTTTAATGAGTATTGAAATGAGTGCTTCTAAATTGTGAGTAGCTTAATGCAACATGTTAGAAAATCTTAAGTTAGGGAATAATGGATAAATACTGGATTTTATTATTAAATATTCTTGTCGGTTGAATTTGACATGAAGCGCCTAAAAGTATGCACTGGATAATTATTTATTCGTACGCCCAAAAGTATGCATAATGTCATATGATTAGATTGCATAGTTTGAGGCGCACGTGTCAATTGGAGTTCTATGCGGCAATTCAGTACAAATTATGAAATTTTAATTTTTTACTCCGTTTTCTGAATGATTCCCCGGTGTGCGTGTGTAAAATATTTTTTTCTCGCATACTTTTAACATAAAGGCAAATTTTTCAAGCTCTTACCTCAAATCCTGCCCACAAACTGGGTGGTTATTAAGCTTAATTTAGGCAATTAAGGCTTTCCCCGTCTGCAAGTGTGCCAGCGCACTCATGGCGAGGGGTGCTAGGGAGGTGAAATTAAAACAAGCCCACAAAATCCACCATTTTGGCGATAGATGTGTGTTTTGAGTGTGCTGTGTTTCAACGAAATAAGCTAAAAAAAGCGCTCCAAACTCAGCACTGCGGTTTTGCGTCTCAGCCGTGGGATAACCGTCCCCGTTTTGTACTGAGGTTAATTTTATCTACACCTTCGACGTAGGCTACACACACACACACACACACACGTACGTGGTGTAGGTGACATGACAACGGTTTGTTCTTGTAGCCAGGAGGTGGAAAACGGCTGTGTGGGAAAAGCATTCGCCAAAATAATAAAGATAAGCGGCGCCTTGTGATATTGAATTTTTGCTTGAGGAAGACAAAGTTCCACCAGGTCGCCCGTCTACACCGGAAGGATGTGTTCCAGCCTTGCTGATGGAGCCGTAAAACAGAACCAAAAACAGCAGCAGATAGCTGTTAACCAGTATCCTGTCCGCCTCGCCATGGTCTTCCACGTACCATCAACCCCCAAAGGGAAGCACAAGACCTTACCTGTGCTTGGCGAAAGATGAGGCAACATTTTCGGTACAGAAAAGTTTGGCCTCTGAAGGCGTTGAAAGGGCACTACGCCTTGCGCCTTGCGAAGGAACAAGTGCCAACACACACACACATCCACCCACACAGACAGGTAGCACAGACAGCCCCTGACATCCGGGGGCATTAAGTTGGACTCTTACACGCTGCTCCACACCTGCACGCTCCCGGAAGCATCGGGGACGGTGGTGGTGTGGTCGTTTTGATCCATCCCGAGGTCTTGAGGGCATTCGTCTTAACGCTTTCTACATCTTTATGTCCCTACGGGTTTCCGGGAGGGATAATTCTTTCTTCCCACCCCCTTTTCCCCATTTTTTGCCCACCCCTCGTTGCCAGTTTTCGTTGAGTTTGGGGTGTGAAAAGCGCGGTTTTTCCTCCACCACCGCTGAGCAGATAAAAGGGATAAGACACGAGTTTTCTTGGGCGCTGAGGCGTCCCGTGGGAGCGTCGCAGGCGTTTGACGCACAGCAACTTGTTGGTTGGATTGTTGGTGAACGAAGGTAGGTGGTGGACTTCTCGGGTTGGGTTGGTTGGTTGGTTGGTTGGTGGTTTTGAAAGAGTTTTTCCCCGCTTAGGTTACTTGGGCGTGGGTTTTTTTGTGCTGTTGTTGTTTCTCTCTAGATCGTGCTGTATTTCTTGACTCCCGCGGTGGTTCTGCCGAGTCTGGGATTTGTGCCGGTTGTTGGTGGCCTTTTCCCAGCGGTGCTAAGCGCAGGTGCTAATTGACGGGTGGAAATTGTTTCTCTCTCATCTGCCGGGGGTCGTGCTGCCGACGGAGCGTGGGAGCGCGACCGGAGCATGTTTTCGAGGTGTAAGGGAAAGGTTCAACACCTTTTTAATATCGCACGGAAAATGTTGTGTTGAATTACAAATTTAACTTTTCCGCGCACCGGCGCGAGCTGTTACAGTTTCAATTATATGAGCCGGTGGTTACAGGGAAACTTTGTTTCGTTGTTGCTTCTGATACTTTGGCAAAAATTGGCAGCACAAGTTACGGGCGATAATTATTTCAAAGATGGCTCTTTAACTGTTGTTTGACTGCTTCATAATTGCAAGTAAATGTTAATCTACTATTATTGGCACAGTGTTACAGTAACGGCAAGTATACAGCTTTGAAGATAAATGATGAAGCAAATGTTACAAATGGGCAGGCTTGTATTTTTTGGGATTCAAGTGCCTGAATGTATGCAAAATGTGAGAGTTTAAAAGTTAATAATCCCATTTGTTGAGAGAATTGCATACATTTTGGTGTTCTGAATTTTTAATATCCCTATGTGGGACGTTGAGAGCTGCATAAATTGCAAAGTAACCGATACTTTTTTGGAGCATAAGGGCAACTGATTCTTGATTATGTTACGTTGCAAAGTTTTATTATATCAAAGGTTAATGTTCCAGTAATCGATCGATACTACAAAAACCCACACTTTCTCCAATACAAATGCCAGCGTCACCCCCAATTAGCACTTTTCCCATTGTTTGTGTTACATTTTCACCCTTGCAGACACTGCTGTCCTCACTTGGTGGAGAACACTTTCGCCCATGATTTAGCTGCTGTCAGCCGCTCAATAACACTTATCGATGATCGGTGATGCTTCACGCAGCCTGCCAACGGTGCTGCGCCATTATCTGGTGCCCTACTCGAGGCCAATCAGCGGCAGGCGCAGCCTGTGGACCCCGCAGAGGAAGCACATGGAAAGCATGAAATAAATGAAATCAAACCGCGAGCCCCGAAATGACCGCCATTACCAGAACAAAGGAAGAACATTCTGGCGCTCGGGCGAGCCGTGAGTGTGTGTGCGCAGCGACGTATGGTCACAACAATTGGTCATCGCTGACAAAAGTGGTTAAAGTGACCCCGTTTTGTTGCTGGGTGCAGAGAGCTCCGCTACGATCCGGGGGTTACTGAAGGGCTTGGAAACAAAACTTTACCAATTACTGACCCATTGGCGCTAAAATTGCTATAATTTTCGGACACACTCTTCACAGATTCGTGCGCACGGCATCCGGCAACGGGGTTTTACCCTCTCCCTGTCATCCGCCGCAGTTTTCCGCAGTTTCAGCGTGCAGCTCCGGGCACGCCGGGCCACTCAAGATGTCCTGATAACTCATTTTCCCCGGCACCCAATGCCACTAATCATCGGTCATGAGTGGCCATATTTCCCGAAATTATTTGTAGAACCGCTTCCTCTCGGTACCCAAGAAGCGGGTGTGAAGGGAAGCCTTTGAGGAGGGAGGAATAGGGCACTGTGCGAGGGAAAGCATACCGAACAGTGCCCCACACTGGTATGGTGGGAGAGTTATTTTTGTGTGAGAACATAATTCATGCCGCACACACTGCTACACAACATTAAGTGATTTAGTTTTCTAACCGGAAACCACTGCGAACCACTTCCTCTATGAGGCAGGCTATTAAATGAGTCCCGCCGCTGGCTTACCGGGGGGAAAGAAAAGTTGTCGGCTAAGGTCTGTGCAGAATATGGTTTGTATGTGGGCGGGTGTGGTCTAACTCGGAGCATATTTGCGCCAACAAAGGCTTTTGTTCCGGTAGCTCGAGTTGGTCGGAACTAACGTAAAATTGGAGCCCCGTCGGATGGGGCGTATTGGATAGATTTCAACGATGAATTATACAAATAATTATAAGCAGCTTCCAAAAAAGTTGTATTGGCAATGTATGTATGGTACAATAATCTTGACTGTATTGCATTCCTTAGCATACGTTTACTTTTGGACACCGCTTGAGAAGCTTTTCAGAGAGAAATTGCAAAATTTCTAGAATTCAAAATGTTTCAGACTTTGTGGCGATGTTAATTAAGTTGCCAATTAAAACTTAATCGACAAGATTACGTCGTAGTAAAACAAGATGCTTGGAGCTAATCGTATCGGGACGTAAAATGATGCAAAGCCATTCCAAGAAATGATGAAAAGACGCGTTCAACTCCTTCGCGAAGGATTCGCCCCCGATAGCACGGTGTATGTAAAACAGATTACACATACTGTGTACACATTGACCGTAGGTTTTATGTTCCAAAGTAACTTTATCCTCTTCTGATTCTACCTGCTTTGCAGTGAAACTTCATTATGATGCTCTTGTTTTCTTTTTTTTTTCAATAAAAACTTTCATCTACTTACAGGCCGCAGCTTCCGACTGTCTTTTGTCCACGGTAAAAAGTATTTTCCATCTTTCGCTCAAAAGCTCGTAATCTTCTCTGTCGTCTAGACCAAACCACAGGCTGCTGTGTGGCTCGATTCGCAACCACTATCGGTTTGAGTTGGCTTTCGCTTTGCCAGTTTTACGGCACACATCCGGCACCAGCTTACTTGCTGCGCACACGGATTACCCCGTTGGAGGTATGCGGCTGCTCAACCAACACTCATTAACGGCCGGTTTTTGTGTGAGTAGTGTTTATGTACTTTTCCGTCTACGGGCAGCGGAACGGGTTGCGCCCGGGATGGAATGTTTCGCGACAACATCCGGCGCTCACACACTCACACACCTACACAGAGTACCACCGTCCGGCCCGCAGGCACAGCGCGGCAACATTTCTCACCGACAGTTTATTGGTGTGTTGGTATGATTTATTTTATAGTTTTTTAAAACCAGCAACGACTTTCGTGGAGAAATTTATACGCCCGCGGTGGCGCTGTGCGCGGAACGCGCGGACGCAACGGGCTAGGAGATGTGTGGTAGTGGCGGCCCATGAAATGGTTGGCGGATGGTAGTTTCGTTGGTAGCACCCGTTGGTTCGTGTTGTCCTGGTGCCAAGGGCGGTACGCTAGGTCGTGTGGAAACGATGGCTGACAGGCGCTCATCGCGAAGGCATTTGCCGACTTCCGACTGTCAGGTTATATTACAGGGCTATCTGGTGCGCTCTGTCCTCGCCGGGTGCTGGCCGCTATACAAACAATTCACGGTGGGGGAAGAGAAGAGAAAGGAGGGGCGGGGCATAGGGTAGGGAAACTCTTTGGGAAAACTCATAAAACCTTAGCCCGGGCAAACGGAAGACAATGAAAAAGTTGCCTTCGCACACGAATGAGTCGCCGTGTAAAGCACAGGTGAACCATGCTGGTGTACAGCGGGGTGGTATTCGTGTAGACATGCATTTTTCCTTGTTGTGCGTAGTTATGAGCTACTGGTATCATTAAAATGGTACGCCTAATGTCGCTGTGAGGCAGATCGTGAGGGCGATGAAAAGATGTGGCTTAATAATATCTTGATTGTGTTATTGTGATTGTGATATATGCTGTTGTGAGAGTATAATTGGAAGAATAATTGTGGGAAGGGTTCTAACATTTATTTTTTTGACGTGAGCACTGTTTTTGCAGTTTCTGAATAAGTGAAGAATATGTGAAAATAATTGCAATGTCATGAAGTGTGTTACTCTACGATCGTAACGCCATAAAGTATGCAATTAGCATTACAAAAGCAGAGAAACGTAACGCTGACGCTGTGGTTGATGAGTTTTTATACATTTAGGCCGGAAATGTTTGGGTTTAAGATACGTTGCATTGAATTAATAGCATCTGCTCTAATCAACGCCAAAAGATATGCAAAATATGTTGTTCTTTTACGTACTAAATTGGCTTCGTTCGAGGAAAGGCTTTCGTCGCGATTGATCTTTTTCATGATAGAAGTGCACATTATGAATGGATAATCTAAAAATTCTCAGCACATTTTTCAATTCCATAGCTGAGTAGTAGATTTTTGTACAGATGGTTAGGTCATCTTTATAGTATTCACTGGTTTTCTTTCTCAGTAACTTTCTCATTGTCCATACGGTGTACTGTCGTGCCTAATCGAAAGCATGCAGCCCAGTACGTGAGGATCGCCCGGGATGATTGTGTCCGTGTTAATAATAAAGTTTTCTCCTAGACAACCTGAAATATTAAATACCTTTAATTGTCCTGTATTCGGTTAGGATTTTATTGTTTCTCAAACGTGCATTCCGGGTGGTTCGTGTTGTGGCATCTCCACACCAACTCTGCATGACTGTTGTGCTGATCGGATGTGTCAGCATTAAAAGTTAGGTCCTGTGTCGTTTTTAGCCGCACTCGTATAATGCTTCAGCCTGATCCGAAAGAGAAAGGGAGAGAGAGTGAGAGAGTGAAAGAGAGAAGGAGAGAACGCTTTCACGTAGGAGAAGTTGAATATCTTTCTAGCGCGGCGCCGCGCCGGGAGTGTAAAGTTTTACTTACCAACCGGTCTTCACCGTCGTCTTGGGCTCATTTTTGTTATGCGCCCTAGAGTCGGATTTCATTGCTGAGGGGGGGAATGTATTTTCTTTTGTTCATGTTGTTGTTATTGTTGTGAGTGGGTGGGTGCCCAGCAGAAAATGGGAAAGTCACGTTGAACACGGCCGTGACCGGTGCGGGGCGCAAACATTCCACCAGGTATCCGCTTCCGATTGCATTAGCGAAAAAGGTACCATCGGAGGGTTTTGATTAGTCTATTGGTACGATACCCCGGCGGGACAGTATGATGGCATCCCACGGTCGGGGGTGGCAATGGCGGAGCAAAACAGGAAATGTTGAAATAGAAAACTTTTCCGTACGCCCGGTTTTTATGTGCCTTTGCCTATGGCGGCGAGGTTATGCGCACGCGAGAAGGACTACGACAACAAGACCGCCTTTGATCCTTGTGTTTCTTTGGCGCTCGCTTTTCTCTTTGTGCTGTTTGTCTGTTTTGTTTTGCCTGCACAAAATTCGAATTCGTTGTTTAGTTTAGCTCGCCTGTTTCGCAGGTTCGATTCTGTGGCCAGCACATATCCGCCGAAAAACCTGCGCCCACTGCGGTTTTCTGTGCGCCCGCCATAAATATCTGACGAGCGGCACCGTAAAAGAACCGACCGGTGGCCCACGTGGCTCGAGGCACACCAACGGACGCAAAACGTGTCCAAACAGAAATGTCGGTAGCGCAACCATTAATGATGAGCATTTGGCCGCTTGTGGAGTGGAGCCGTTTGTGTGTGTGTGTGTGTTCTTTTGAAGCGCACTGGCGGGTCTTTGAGGTTAAATTTCCTGTTAGCCGGAGTTTGCGTGACGACCTAAACCCGGGCGAGGTTGAGCCTGTCACGAATTGAATTTTCACGCGATGTTCGCCACACCGCCCGGTGTCGGCGGTGGTGCGAGTGTTGCGTATTGCATTCGTGCTGGTGTGAGTGTATGTGCCCTCGTACGCATCGGAAATGCATGCACGCACTGTTGATACATTTTGTCATAATGTTGACTGTTCCGATTTGGCAAACGGTGGGCTGGATACGGGACGAGTATTGAATCAATTTGGGGTTTCGCGTTGAAATACGGCCCATTCACGCCATTTTTCGCTCAAATGACACAGAAAAATGCACCATCAACCCGTGGGGGGAGGGGGGAATTTAATAAACGTGCTGGAAGGTGCTACACCGTGTGCAGGCAGTGTTCGTGTTAGCTTTCTCCAACAGAGCAACGCCGTGTGTGCGATGGAAGCATGATCGCTGTTAGCAATGTGTTCCCTGTGCTGACACTATCAATTACATCATTCAATAAATGCTGCTCAAAACTGACGGGCAACAACAAATGCATCGCTCCTGCCCGAGCTTGTTTTAAAACATGTGTGAGACCCGTTGCAATAATTACCCGATGTTGAATGAAATTAACAACGCAGCAAATTGATGAAGCACGTGGCACGGTCTGGCCCCGGCTCGCTACTGTCATATCCGGTCATGCTTTGGAATGATTCTCTCGCCGACGGGGACGGGGTGTGCATCACGTAGCGTGACGCTTGCCACTCAACCGGAGACGCCAATCACTGTCAGCTTTAATTAACCTTTGCTGCTCTCGCGTGTATCTTGTCTGGTCCCGGGGGAAAAGGGATTTGCCGCTGGTTCGTCGTTGTGCTGTTTGGCGGGAAGGACCTGTGGGTGTGATAGAATTGCATTTGCGCTACGGGTTTTTTTTTAGATTTTTAAGTAGAGTTTAAAAATTAGTTTAAACGCCAATGTTATGTATAATAAAATGATTGTAAAATTTGCCATATTTTCATATACCAATGTTCATTGAATACTGCCCCAGCTTGGTATGCAAAATATATAAAAAATAAAGCTCTTGATGTCAAGAATGTTTTACAATTTTTGAGGATTTCGGCCCAATGTCCAAGAAAGAATTGCCGGTAATATGCTGGTATGGTTTGAAGCAAATGTTAAGGTTTGTTCGATAATTTTGAAGTCATTCTATACGGCAAGAAATGTTTTCTAGCCAATAATTTCGATCGATTGAACTAGAATGCCGATTCGATTATACCGAGAGCCGAATTTCGTCAGAAAAGCGCCTAAATGTATACTATTCATTACTGGTCCGGTCTCGTGGTACAGTCGTTAACTAGTACGACTTAACAACATGCCCGTCATGGGTTCAAGCTCCGAATAGACCGTGTCCCATCACGTAGGATTGACTATCCTGTTATGGTAACAATAAGTTACTGAAAGCCAAACTCATTTTCACTAGTGGGTACAGGCAGACCTTGAACGACAACGGTTGTTGTGCCAAGGAAGAAGAAGAAGAAGGGGTATAAACGACTTCCAATTTTCTACTTGAATGACCAAGATCGTTTTGAAAAAGATGCTCATATTTATTAAGATAAAGAATATATTTGTAACTGGCAATGTTCAGCTACAATGATAATTTTAACACTGCTTTAATAAAGTAAATATGAGAACATAATTTACAAATGTAAGATAAGGCAAGCGATTCATAATGGCGCTTCACGTACTTCGATGACAGTTATTTCAATTGTAACTAATTCTGTTCAATGGCCATGCTAAACAATGCATACGAATGTGCCAAACGACCGTGAACGCATTTCAAAGCTACCCTGGTTTGTACCAAGCTGGAATGGGGAAAAACTGTTGCAGTTTCAATTCTGGGCTTATTCTAAACGGCTTAAGGGGGGACAGAAGAGATTCACTGGTGTTGGTGGCGGTGTGCTGGTTTGTTTCAATTACGCCATTGTTTATTTGCTAATCTTTTTTGTCTACAAGCCTCCGGGCATTAGCAGCGTGCGATAGATAAGAAGGAAATCCGGCCAATAATTTGTGGGGAGCTTTGGTAGACCCGGGGCGGGTGATGTCCAACCGGCGACCGAAGGGCAGACGATATTAAAGGAAAACATGCATTTAGATTGTTCGGCTGCAGTGATAGTGCTGCTGGAAATGTGCATTGTTTTGCTTTCTTGGAACCGGAGCCGACAAGATGGGTTCGAAACAAAGAAAAGGACATAAAAGTGGACTGCTGTTAAAAGTGGAATGATGTTTATTCATAACAAAAGCTCGACTGGTACCCCCGGTCTTGCCAGCTCTTCGTTCGAGCCCGTTGGAGTGATGTTGTTGTTTGCTTTTATGTTGAGATTTAGTGTACAACACCTGAAACCGAGAGGTACACATCCCAATGAAGATAAGCTTGTGCGAAGTGCGGCAGTGTAGGCTTAGCTGCGCTGGCAGGGAAAAATCTTTTGATATCGTCTTAAGCGCATAGAGGGTACTGGAAATGGACACCTTAGCAAGCAGGAGCCTCACCTGCTGCTGGCCCTTTCGTGCACAGTTGTTTGCATTAATAGAGTTTCTACCGGTGGCTTCGTGTTTCTTTGGGTCAGATGAGAACAAGGGTTGTGATTTAAAATAATCTCGTCCAATCTAGTTTAAAGCGGCCAGTGTGTGATTGCGCTACTGTTCTTCATCAATGGGGATAAGTGTTGTGTCATCGAGGAGGTGTTACCATTTAGCCAGGTATGTTTCAAGTGGTTTGGGGGTTTGGTTTTTCAGAAAATCATGTGACTGGTCACTTTGTAAAAGCATTTCTTACGGTTCGACAGTTTAAAATAGGATTGAAGCTATGCTTAAGTATGCTTTAAGCACTTAAACTTGTTTAAAGTAAAGCTTAAATTAAACCTTAAATTATAAATCAAAAGTGTATAATTGCTTAAAGTAGGAGCAACGCTTTAAAATGCGCTGTACAACTTGTTTTCGCTTTCCCTAGCATTTACCACCACTTATAAGTAGCTTTCAACTAAAGATGAACCTGAATAGATAGGAGTAGAAGCTCCCAGTGGTAAGATTGCCATCGTTCTCCCGCAACATTCTTGCTTGCATCTTTCCCGGCCCAGCTACCACCGGTTCGTTCAGCAGGCCAGCCAGCCAACCAGCCAGCCAACCAACCAGGATGTTGATTCGTTACAAGTAGCGTGGCGCTTTTCGTCAGTTTCACCCTCTTGAGCCGTTGACCATTTGGAAGCAAAATTCACTCCACTCGACCGCACTACTTGACTACTTGACCGGAGCGAAGCGTTGGGTTTTTATTTTTTGGCCCCGTCCGCACGCTCGCTTCCTGCCCACTCGAAGAGTGCTCGAAGTGGGTTGCCAGTTTATAAAAATCACTTCGAAAAGAGTCCCCAGGGGGGGGGGGGGGGAGGGGTTGAGGGCAGTAAGTTGAAGCTTTCTATCGGAGGACTGATTCTCATTCATGGTGCCACGGCGTGCGTTGCTGCTGCTGTTGCAAAATGTAAGCGCACCAATGTGTCATACCGCGCGAGAGGGAAGGTTAAGTGCGTGCCACTTTACGTTGCGAAGATCGGACGGGTCGGGATGATTGATCACCGTGGGTTGTGTAAAATTATGCTCGGAAGAATCAGAGCCCGGTGAAGAAGAAAGGACATTGTGGTGAGTGTACGGTTTTTCTCGGAATTTTGGAGTACACCTAGCAGAACGAGAAGCATTTTTGAGCGTAAGTGTGTGGTTGCTTGTGGGCGTTTTGTATGCTCTGAAGTGCTTCACCGAGGGAAGCTATGTGAGTAGTTATCCTTAAAAATTGATATGTTTTTAATGTTTTACAAGAGCTTGTTTTCGGGTACTCTGGTTGATAAATGAAAATGAGTCAAAAAGCAAGAATTTAAATGGCTGTAAAATGGAAAGAAATTGTGAGAGAAAAGGATAAATAGTGATTTAATTACCTGGACATGTTAATTATTAACAGCTGTTTATCAGGAAAAAAAGCAAAGATGAGAAGGCGCTTGATTTTACATATCTTTTAAGTTTATTTCCAATCTAAAATTGGACAAAGATCCATTGTTTTTCTGTTCATACTTTTCGTTGATATAACGACCACCGTCAACAAGTGAGCAGAGCCTTGAGATACGTTTTCATTAGCACAAGATTCGTTCCACGAAACCCGAACTGAACTTTCACTGCGCCCTGACCCTGTTTGGTGCAGATTTGAAGCGATTAGAAGATTCCGGGAAACTAGGTCCATCGCTTAAGGGCCCACACAATACGAACCGCGGGGTGGGCGGGGGTGAGCACTCCTAATGAAAAGGTATTTAATTAGACAGCTTTTTCCAGCGTGGTCAAGCGCTTGCTTCCACTGCCTTGGGGGTTCATCCTGAGCTGAAATCAGAAAATGAAGTTTGAAAACGTTGGGCTTGGGGTTTGATGGATTGCAGCAGTTGTGATAGGTTTGTTGAAGAAACGGTTGAAAGGATAACTTTCAACACTCAAAAGGTTTTGCGTGGAAGTCACGGAGAAACTAGGCCAATTGTGTAGTATGCTCTAGACATCGTAAACATGTAAACATTTGGTTGAGACGAGGCAAATGTCTAGCGACACCAAGCTAAAAGCACCGTCTATGCCACGAGGCGTGTCGAAGCGATAATCACGTGATGGTTCATTTGTTAACCATGATGTTCGACATATTGGCTCCGTTTGATATACTTCACCTTGCTGGAGCGCGTGCTGTCTATGAGTGATGTGATGCCATCGCCTTATCGCTGTCACCATCGGGTCGGGGGATCAACAGGTTTCATCTTTGACTGGTGCCTGCTTGTGAAACGCTCTCGTCAGTGTGTTTGAAGGATGCATCGCTTGTTGTAGTAATGCGCCAGTCATCGTCGTGTAAAGGGACTGGATTGCATTGCTCGTTGAATTGCATTGCCTTGTAGGAGATGGGACAAAATAGAACAATTTTGTTCAATGAAAAACAGA
Organism: Anopheles merus; assembly: GCF_017562075.2. Lineage (NCBI taxonomy): Eukaryota > Metazoa > Arthropoda > Insecta > Diptera > Culicidae > Anopheles > Anopheles merus. The sequence goes on along the minus strand of NC_054083.1, from coordinate 46,293,187 downwards.
GCAGAGAACTAATTGAAAGCGTAAAAGTTGGACCTATTTGAAGTGAATTTTTTTGGGAGCAGTTTTTCCCAAAATCCATCACTTCCTAGAAATTCATGCTATGGCGTGTATGAAGGCATACGAAAAAAAAAAAATAATTCAACTGATACGCACGCTAGCGGATCTTCCGGGAAATGTCCATTACTTTACAGTCCCCAGCCGAATCCGAATCCCACCAAGCGCACGCGGAAAAAGGAACAGCGTGCCCAAAATCCTCCTAATAAATTTCCAATATGTCCGGAGGCGTAACCAATACGGGATCATTTTTGCGCTGCGCTCCTCTCCACACACACACACACACACGCGCGCGGGTGGAACGCAGCGTAACGCACATCGTTTTCCGCTGCGCTGAGCAAAACGGAGCACAGTTTGTTGTTGTGAAAATATAATTTATTGCGTAATAAATACTTACCGACGTTAATGGTATTCGAATGGACATTTTAATGGCTGGCCAGAAGTCTCCGGGTGGCCAGGATGCGTGAAGAGGGAAAAAGGTGGCTACTGGATATATGGAGAAGTATGGAGTCGAAATGAGGATCGATTTCAGGATGAGGTCTGTGGGGGTATCGGGGTGGAGAAGGTTCTGGTCGAGAGTTTCGAGATGGAACAGGTGTAGCGTCCAACACACAAGTACATTTGCTGTCGGTGTACCTTGCGGATGACAATTTCTAGGAAAAGATGCAGCGAGCAGAGGCAAAGGAAACAGGGATGATGAACAATTTTTCAAGTGTGCTCCAAAGACTCCACAGCAGCTGGAAGGAATAAACATTGTTAGGAATTTCCTTTTGAATTTCACTAATGTTTAGACCTCAATAGTCAATATCTTCACAAATAGAATATTCCAATAAAAAGCGAATAATTTAGAAGAATGCAACTGGTGCCGTGACCAGGATTAAGATTTACAATGGAATGGAAGTTGGGTTACGGAAGGATGATATATCCATCGTATAGGTCTCAAATCAAGTATTTGTGTCTAGTACCTGGCTAGAACAACTTCTCATGTTGTAGCAAGAAGGAATCAGAAGGAATAATAATTGATTTTAGTCTTCAATTTAGCTCTCCTGCATTCAAATTGAAGAGGATCTTCATTAACTCATTACGTCCAATTATTAACAGATTTATTCAAAAGACCAAAGTTTGTAGTTTTTTTGAAATTAAAACTCGATTGCGATTGTAGCCCTACCGAGAACAGCTTTAAACAACCCAAATGTCACAAAATGTCACACAGAAGAGCTATTATTCCGAGCACACCACAGCTCGCTTTACGGGTCATTTCATAGCAACGAGCGTTGGAGCATCACCACAGCACCTCACAAAGGCACGGCAAAGGTAATGGTAATAGGAGCTTATTCTATTATCGTTTGTTTTGCTTCACTTTCCTACCTGGGACCCGCAACCGTTGCCCGGAAGCGGTGGAGGTTCAGTGTAACTTCATCTTGGCCACCAGAGCCGTAACAGCCGTCCATCCTCCCCACGGTGGATGAATGTTTTCATCTGCTTTCCAAAAACGATCGATGACATCGATGGGTTTGTGTGCGCATTTGAGCGATCGGTTTCGGTACGGTACGATGGGACAATGTCGGTAATGCCCGTTGCACCGTGGGAAGCTTTGCGTAAGGGCGGTAAAACTATCGCTCTCTGTTTTCTTAAACGATTACATGGAAAATGGATACTAGGGGCGAAAATGGAGCCCAGCAAATGGGAGCGCTGTGCGTTAGTAGCTGTAATTAATTGGCTTTGCTATTGGAGCAAGCCCCCGCCAGGGGTATGCCGAAGTAAGCAGTATCTGTCTCTCCATTGTGTTGGGTTGCGCGTTTGTTGTAATGTATTACCGCAGGGTACGGATGAAGCCTGCTGGTGGCCGACGAGGAGAGGACTCGAACGAAACGGGATAAAGCAAAACTGCCCGTTCGCATTACAAAACATAACAGTTATAATCTTCATAATTACCATTACCCAACACCGGGGCACACGCGCGCGCGCCCACACACACACCCATGCACGGGTGGAGAGATAAGCGGACAGAGGACGGTTTGCGGACGGACGGACATAATAAGTAAGTGTCAGAAACAATTCTGTTACCCTTGCAGCCATATTCCGGCGCCGGTTGGAGGGGTTCCATCCTGACGGTGAGGAATAGTCTTTGCGTAGTTAGTTAAGGAAGCATGATCGGAATAAAGGATCTAGAATGTATCCTCCGGTTGCAAACGGTTCGTCGGACAATCATCGCACGCCCAGCCAGCATCGCTTTGCTGTTGGTAGTTGCGTTTTTTTTCGCTCTCTTGCTCTCTTTCACTTACGCAACGGAGGAAATTGTGTATGCAATTCAGCTGTATATCCTTCAGCGCTGGTGAACGCGCGGCGGATATTTATGGAGAGTGCGTGATTTGCTTACATTGGCGAATGTGATCGTTGTGTGCTGTGTGGCCGTGGTTCATCACGCGCGCGTACGTTAAAAGGGGTGGAGAGTCCTCCCATGAGTTGATAAGCACGGCTGCGTGTGTGTGTGCATACACCAACACACACACACACAAGCAGAAAATTGTTTCCAGTGGTGTGATATGGTGATAGCACTGTCCGCCCATGTCAGGGATTGGAAGACAGCCACAGTTAACGGGCGGCGCGCGTGTTTGTGTATTAGAACGGCGCTTTGTAACAGCGATTGAAGCGATCCGGAAGACGATACGGCAAGCGTCATCCGACCCGATCACGCCCCCAGCGCAGGTGGTTGGCATTTGTTTTTATTGGCTGTTTGCATGAGTGTGTGTGTGTGTGTGTGTGTGTGTGTGTGTGTGTGTGTGTGTGTGTGTGTGTGTGTAGGTGAAATTAATATGTCACGTTGATTGATTAAAAAAGGAGAGGCCAATCGTCTCGCTAAACAACTGACACAATCATTCGCATGGATCGTGCACAGTAGAAGGGAACTGGGTGGGATGAAGTAGAGATCGGAAGGGAGGGTCGGGAGGTTGGGTTGATAGGTTTGGATTTTGGAGTCAGGATTCGTGAAACGTGAACCCTCGAGCTGCCAGTGGGGGTGGGGTGGGGTGTGCCGCTCGGTGGTTCCGTTCAGGAATGTACACAATAAACCCTGATTGGAAAGTCACGGGAGTACATTAGAAGTAGGTGTGCGCGTGTGCGCGAAGGAGGAATGTAAACAGGCCGGGAGGGTTGGAATGTGATTGAATTGCATGTGGCGCATGGTAATTTATTGGAAAACTATCTATTTTTTTATACTCTGGCTGCTACGCTGTTTACAAGCGAGGGACGGTTCATGATGGTGGATTTATCGATAGTTCGATGAGTGTTATCTAGTGTTATTGAATAGAGCAAATGCGCTGTGGCCCTCGGGTCAACTAGCGGGCAAAAGTTAATAAAGTGAAAAGGGTTTAGATAAACACATGCAAAGCCTTTCGCTGAACCCTTTGCCATCACAGTTGCCGGTGAATGAAATGCACATGAAATGGATCGTAATATTGGAATGTATTGGTTTTGCTGTTGTAAAAAGTACAAACGAGTTTCAATCAATTGAAAAGAATGAGTTTTTGAAGCTCTGATTTGAAACCAATCATAAAAATGCAATAATGAAGAGATGATTGCATAACTTCAGGGGTTGGCCGTTTTGTTTGTAGTATTTATGCTGGAAAACAATAATAATGATTACGTTCAAGAATAATGAGTTAAGTAGTTTGGGATTATAACTTTATAATTATAATTTGGAAATGAGGAATAAGAGCCTCATTTTCCAAACGATTCGCTATGCTCGCCAAATTAATTTCCTATTTGTTAAAAAAAACACACACATATTGCATACATTGAGGCGCTTGGTAAGAGACTCTCTTGTATGGCATAATGCCATACACATTTTTAAACACTTCAAAATGAGCAAGATGAACATGAAGCAGCAAGACCAACGAAGGATTTTTTTTGAACTTATCCTACCGAGCTCAACGGAGTGCACGAAAAGGTACGCGTGTTCGTTATTGCAAGAGCCAGAAACTGTCAGTCCGGTTTCAATCACCGCAATCATACCCAAACCGATGCCAACGTGAGCACGCCAAAAAGGCAAAACGGTAAATGCGTACTGGGAATAGCACAAAAAGGTACCCACACACACAATACAAAAACACACGAAGAATCCTTTCCCCACCCTATCGAGCATGGCGTAGGAATGCAGAACAGAGTGATTGAAAGAAAGGAACAAATGCACAAGCAGACACTCACGCCAAGGAGGAAACAAAAATCGAAGCACACATCCACACAAATGTCGACAGAAAATGACGTTTTCGTGAGCGAATCGTCGTTGTGGAATCCGTTCAGGGGAGAGAGAGAAAAAAAAAAAACGGACACTCGGAAAATCCCTCTTTGTCACGTTACGGTTGCCGGTTTGCTCGTTGCACGGGTGTGAACAGTGACGTGCGCGGGCATAGCACCAATAACATTCCGGAGGGGGGAAGCGCGAGGGGGCGCTTTCACCCTGCTCGCCCCGTACCAGACAATCAGACATCAATCATCGGGGTGAAGGGGGGGGGGGGCTGCAATTCGATTTCAATTCAATTCAATTGCTTTCCCAGTGTCAATATTGACCAGGTTTGACGGGTGAACAAGATTTCCTAATGCGCTTCCTTGTGCTGGCCCGGCTGTGTGGTTGCGGTATAGGTCGGCGCCTGTTACCCTTTTCGGAATTGCTGACATACTCGCTCGTAGTAGTAAGCTCGCCTCACCCACGAGTGCAGCTCACCATCCGACCGACCGAGCGATGGATTGGAACTCCTCCGAGGAAAGCACACCGCTGGGTACTACTTTAGTGAGGGGATTTAAATTGTCAGCACGCGATTCCCTCGCGAGCGTGTGCCGCCTTGTCTGCGTGGTTCCGGGCACGATGAATTCCAAGGGACACCGGCCTGTTGGTTTGGGGAGGGGGTGAACGGTACTCGGTGCTGCCCGGTTTGCCGCAACGGTTTATCCGGTAAGCTTTGCGGTTGACCACAAACGAAGGGAAAAATCGGTCATCACTATTCGGGGTCATTAGGGGATTCCTACCGCTGCTGTTTGCTTTTTCCCTTCTGTTTGCGCTTGTGCACGGTTGCGGGGTTGGGACTGTTTTTCCTTTCCCACTGTGTGTTATCCGGATATTGGTTTTGGTTATCGCATAACAGTGTGCATAATTTGTATTTGTTTTCTACTTTGTGTTGGGAGCATTTTTTTTTTGTCGTTCTCCCTTTTGTCTCTACACCTACAATTATTGGTGGATGTTTTCTTTTGGGACCATACTTTCCGCCCTCCAGGGAGAGGAAAATGCACACTAAAAAATCAACACGAAACGCTTGCCCAGCCCAAGGGCCGGTAGTGGTATTGATTGTGTTTGACTTTGGTTCGGTTATAAACGAGTGTTTTGTTTTTATTTGCGTTCTCCGCTTCCCTCGAGGCGGTCACGAGGGGTGGTGAAAAATAGCATTGACATAAATTATTTCCGCCATCAGTTCGTTTGGTGTTGGTGTGTTTTTTTGCTGGTCCACTTCTCCGAGCCGCTGACGGGAAGGAACTAATTAACGCACGTACGCACAGCGACCAGCTCGAAAGATGTGTTTTTGTTTCGGGCATTTGAAAAATAGAAATTAGCATTAGCGCCCCCAGCGAAAGAAAGTTCGATGCCCCTCGGTGCGAATAAAAAGTTATTGGAGTTGACGAAAAGTTTACGGTTCCAAATTTCTAGCCACTGATAAGGCTGGTGGGTATGTAGGCTGTCTTGCAAATCGAGGAAATGCGTGTGTAGGTGAAGACAAAACAAGGGGATGGTTGGGTGAAACCCCAGCACGCTGCAAGAGAAATGCTTTCCCATAAATCTTGTGCCGGCTTTGGGAATGTTTTTTTTTGTTTTGCTTTCCTCAAATATCAGTAGCCGCCCCGCCTCCCCGGTTGGCCGGTTAAACGAGCTGGGCGGAGCGGGAATTGAATTTCAATTTTGCAAACCCAATAACAGAGGCTGCCATCTTTGGATGATTAGAGACAGCGGCTTAGCTGGTAGTAGGTATTGGGAATGTATTTGTTTTTGCTATTTTTGTTCACGGTTCATGTGGATGGGGTGCTCTACTGAGCCTTGTTTTGCATAATGAATTTCGTCATTGGAGCTTGTGTGTTGCTTTCAGTTAGAAAAACGCAGCAACTGGAACCATATTTCGAGCTTAAAACACAAGACGGTGGGGCCATTTTGCGTCGTTTGCTGCTGCGAAATGCTTTATTGATGTTGTACACTTTGTTGCCGTGGGACTAAGATGATGGCGTTGATTTATTTGGGATGCGAGTGCCGATTGTACTAATTTGCCACGGATGCTTAAGACCGGATGAATTATGCGAGAGGGTGTTATGTTTGGTACGGCGCGTTGCCGATTCCATTTGGCTTTGCTGGGACATTTATTAAAGCCCTTTTTGACTTGAGTGACTCCAAAATACTCCAGCATTTATAAAATATCAGCTGGATAGCCAAAAGTGGAACACCTGAACGTATGCAACATTTGTATTTATATTAGTTTTTGCGGATTTTATTTGTCATTCAAAGTATATTCGTATTTGTTAAATATTTGGCATGAAATTTCCAAAACGATGAAAAGAAATGGTTTGAACGGCAAATGATACTACAGTTTGCATGAAAACCTTTAAAAATTAATACAAAGTAAAAAAGATGCATACCTTCAGGCGCTTCGCTTTGCACACCTAGCAATAACACGCCTAAAGATAGGCAAAATTTATGAAATGCATGAAAGAGGTTCAGCGAGTGCATTTTATCGTTGTTTTTGTTTTGTTCCTGTAATTAATCAACTCACGTAAAATCAACTCAATTGAATTGAATGAATTTTGTTTTTTTTGTTGCCCTCCCTATTTCTTTAAAAAAAAAAAAAAATACAAAAGCATGTTCAAAGCTTTTATGCGCGTGTTGCTTCCAAGCCAAGTATAAAGAAAAGATGCACCTGCTCTACGATCGAGTGTCCCGCACCTTCTCACGTAGCCATCAGGGGCCTTCATTTGCGCTGATGAGCCCAACGCCCATAAAAGGCGTCCCGCATCTTGGTGGGCCAGGGGCGCACTAACCTTCGATCTCCGGCTCCGGGAACCAATTCCAAAGAGGAACTTTAGACATTCTCTTTGATGATAAAGACGCAGCCGATGATGATGATGATGATGCTGCTGATGCCGATGCTGATAATGATGGTGATGCTGCTGCTACTGCCGAACGACGCTGCTGCGGCTCGTGCCAAGATACAAAGCATAGAGTCAACTCGAGCACGACGGGCCGTACGTACAACAGCGAACCTCGAAAGCTGTGCATCATAAACAACTAGCGTAAAGCCGAAAGGTTATGGTGGCGTGGCTTTAGTTGGCTGAAAAATGAGCCTTCCGGGAGCAGCAAACTTGTTGGGGGAATGTGGTGGTGGGCCAACGATGTGTACATAATTAATATTAATTAATTTTCGTCAATATCGTCATGGTTCGTGTTACGCTGTGTTTTTGCTGCGTCGCTTGCTCCTTGTTCGACTTCTGTTTGGCGCCCGCTCTGCATGCATGTTGGCCGGCGGCTTTCGGTGACATCTTGCTTCCACAGGGGAGAACTAGAAGAAAAGTGGGAGGGGTGGTGAGAGGTTCCTTTGGGTCCACCCGGTGTCATCTCACACGGTGTTTGTGTGGGCCCGTTCGCTAGCCGGGCATTATTCCACCCCGGTACACACCCTCGCTCACACGAATGTGCGCTCGGAAGCTCGATTTTCGTGGAAACACTCTAAAATGCGGAAAATGTGTTGATGAGCCGTACCGGCATAATAAGGTAGATTTTATTCATGCAGCTTCGTCTCTCGTCGCTCGTGCTCGGGGCACCGACATGAAGAAGAAGGTTTCGAAGATCGCTCCGGGTGTCGCTTGGGACCACCGGAAGACACCACTGTTCCGGGGGACCCGGGCCCAAGGAGAAGAAGATGCATACCGTAATCTCCGTTTGTTTGGCCATTTGGTCCATACAGATCGGTACCGGTGGCAGACGGCAGAGATAATAACGTTAATTAATTGAGTGACATTAAAATTTCCCCACCGTCTCGGCAGGGTACGAAACATGACTTCACATTAAGTGTTCCGGTGGTAGTTTTAAAAATTCACGTCCTTTGGTGCGAAGTTGCGGAGCTTGATGGAGCTTGCCGAACGGTAGAAAGTGCATTTTTTGTGATTGTTGGCGGGTTCGTTGCGCATGTATGGTACGATGAGGGCTCAGTCAGATGCCAATGAGCTTGGTGAAACGCTGAATGGGATGCAAAGTAATTTGGGCCAGTTCGGGCTTGGGCTTTTGCGCAAGTTGGCAGCGTTTGTTGACGGTTGTGAAACATTATGTTAATTTTAATTACAATGTTGTACTACTCCCGGAATGAAATGTTAAAGGATTTAGGTTTAATGGTAGTTTAAAACGTTTGTTGTTATTTTCAATCTTTGCATCCCTAAATAAATATTGGGAATTGTAGAAATCACACGCTACATCTTTTTGTTTGTGCAAATGTAAGAGCATGTAATGTTTCAACACTTGTGTTTATTTTCAATGCCATTTGCATAATCTTTTTGCGTGTGTTCAAGGGCACTTCAGACAAGGAAAGAAAAACCATCCGTTGAAAGGCATATAAAATTAAATTTATTTCTCGAAATAAATTTTCCATCATCACCCCACGGCGCCCTGGCCTGTGGCGGTGTGGCTCGGCGTGAAAACCTCGGCTCCCCCTATTGCCAACGAATTATCAATTCATCAGTCCCAGCGTAATCGTAAATGGCCCATGACACGCATAGTTAATGCTTCTGTAATTGTAGGCTTTTGGCTACCACCTGAGTGGAGCTTTTTTGTTTCTCCTGCTCAGTGTTCACCGCTCGCTTACTGTCGCGCTGTGAACACGCTGCGAGTGAAGCATTAAAAAATTATTTATAAAAATACCCTCCAAGTCGTACGGCTAAGCACGAGTTTTCAACCCATTTTGTGTGTGTGTGTGGCGAGTTCACACACGCGTGCAGGTTTCTTCGAACGCGCGTATGCACGGTGGACGCTGTGTTTCATATTAATTTGTCCCAAAGTTCCACTCCACGGTGACTCATTTGGTGCGCGTTTGACCGGAACGGGCTGGAGGGTGGGAAATGGCTCGGAAATGGTGCAGGGATACGATTTAAATGTGTATAAATGTGTCCACCGGTTCGGTACATGCAAAAACCGATCCCCCGAACCAACGGTAAGGGGGTGGGGTAACGGCGGTGCTGAATCGTTCCAGTTTTCGGACCATCCCCGAAAGGATGGTCTTGCGCTATAATGGCTGCTGGACGGCGGTGGCGCACATGCCCGATGGTCCTTCTCCCAGTGAACCTTAACGAATTAAAATTAATACCCGTAAAACACACAAAAGGGTAATCGGTCTTAATTAAGATATTTCATGTTGGTGTGTGTGTGTGTGTGAGTGTGTATGGAGTGTGGGCTCAGTGCACCGGTACTGGGCAAAATGAGGTGCTCGTGTGTGTTTATGTGCGCAGCGTTGCTGCATAGTGTACCGTGAAGCGGGAGATTTTGAAGCAATGTAGAGCGGATTTTTGCTTTGTTTTTGAAGGTTAAATTAATCCCGCAGCACTGTTTGCGCTACCCGTGCACATCATTTTTGGCACAGTGAGTGAGGGGAGGGGTAAAATTTGGCGGTTGCAATACGGTTTCTTACCGTGGGCAGAGAGTGGTTAAATATGACCGATGAGAATTAAGCTTGTAAGGGGTGTGAAATTAAACTGTGCTAATACTAGATTGATGGGTGAATGAAAAACTGTGTTAATGTGATTTATTGCTGTAAATGTGTCTCAATATTTACTATTTTCAAGATTGAAAACATATTTTCGTGGTGAATAATTTAAACATACGCATATTGCATACATTTAGGCGTTTTGCTCAACAACAAGCATTAAGGAAGGTGACCTTGTTAAGCGCCTAAAGTTATGTAATATTGTATTCATTGTATTATAGTTTTGTTTTAACTACATTTTAATAATTTCTTTTTTCTTAAACTGAATAAAACCAAAATAGAAAAGCTTAAATTGTATGGTCACACAGCAAATTGAATTCCAATTTCAATTACGTGCCGTTGTTACATTTGATCGACAACTGCGAATGTTGCTTTGAACCATTTTTTTGTTATGCTGAAATCTATCTTCAATACCGTCCATCGAACAATTTATGTCGTCCATAGCGGGCATTTGCAAACATACGTCCGTACGCGTTACGCTCTCCTAGCGCGGGATTTATCGATATCAAATGATGCGTCTATCAAGATGCAATTGCAACGGTTACAGGGCGGAGTAAGCCAGCGAAAACCCTCGGCTCGGTCCGACCTTACCTGCTTGCTGATGGATGAGTTTACAATCACTAGTAACGTTTGACGCATATGCATTGAACCAATTTGCCCACCGCAGCGCACCTCCCGTTGCGCGTGCCTGTGGCCACGAAACCGGAACAGAGCAGCTCGGTGAGGCCGTGGCACGACCGACAACCGGTAACAGTTTGGTAAATGTTTCCGGTGCCAGTTTTCAGCATCATCGAAGCATCAAAACGTCGACCAAAGCGAAGAACGGAGCGTAATCAAATACACAAACACACACTGACACACGTGCGCGTGTGTAGGTCGAGAGCCGTAAACATTGCTCCCACCTTCATTTCCCCATGCCCCCATTTCGACAATCAATCGATCGATCGATTTCGAATGCGCTGGTCAGCCGGTGACCGATCCATGGTCATGTTGCATTCAGCCGGGGCGGAAATGTTAGCACTCCGGTGCTCACCAGTGCTGCGGCCTTTTATCATTCTCTCTGTCATCGTCCTTTACACTACCGTTGCTGAGTGCGTGTGGTGCATGTGTGTGAGTGTGTGCGTGTATGGCATTCTTGCTGCCGCTTTACCTCCTAGCCGCCACAAACACGCCTGGCCGCTCGAGCGCAACCAGCGGCAGCGACCAGTGACAAATACCGCATCCCCGGGACAGGAAACCCCGGGCTTCGGTTAGTTAGTTATTGATACACGTATTTTGTTTCAATAATGGGATGTGAGTTATGTTGTGTACACACCTAATGAATACGAAATTAGTCCTGCGGTTATGCTGCCGGAGGAGGGAACGGGGCCAATTGCGAATGGTTGCGCAGCGCCTGAGAAAAGCGATGGTCACGCATACACGTGCTGCTGGGCTGTAGTATGTTGGCAGCAGCAGCAGAATTGCCTTGGGTGGGTTTATTTATGTTTGTCCTGTTGTCGATTGTTGCATTGTATGATGCTGGTAGGCGGCCAAACAGGTTAGTGTGAAGTGTTACTGTGCGCACTTTGGCATTGTTGCATTCATTTTCCAGTATGGTTGATTCGTTCATTCAGATTTGAGGTTGATTTGATGAGCATTGATTGATTGTGCTTGGTAAAAAAAATATTTTTAAAAAATAATACTATCAGTGTCATAAGAAGTAAATTGAACGCACAACCGAGATATCGAGTTATGAATGAAACTCATTCATGTGTTAATGTTTTCCTTTGCTTTTACTCAAATTACTAATATTTCATCGATTGACCTCTCGCGATTCACTCGATTGATAACGCCAACTATGTAATTAAATCTTATTTCCCCTTACCTTCAGCATGTTAAGCAAATGTTCTTTCGATTGCCTACATTTAGGCGGTTTCTCCTTCCCGCGGTTTATTTATTTAATAAATTGTGAGTGTGTTAAACAAATAAACAACTTATGCTAATTTACCTTCTTCTCGCACAATCAAACAGTACTGAAGATTCGAGAAGAAATGCAAACGCTGACAACATCGTTTTATGTTGATTAGTTCAATCAATTAATAAAATGAAAATAAAAGTAACCGCCCCACTGCTTCACACCCCTAGTTTGTCTATAAATTTCGAATTGAGCTGAAAGCAAACAGAACGCTTACGAAAGCTCACGGCACTCGCAGTGCTGGGCCAAAAAGGTTGCGAACGCCGGCAAACATAATCGAATCGATCAGCAAAAGGTCATCATGTGTGTGGTAACTGATTGAATGACCAGCAGGCAGGCAGCAGCAAAGTAGGGCACAAACACAGCACAAACAGAAACAAAACCCTCCTTCTCCACCAGCCTTCGGTGGTGACTGGGGGGAAAGAGAGCGTGAACCAATATTTAAATTACATCAACTGCAACGTGTGCAAATATTACCGCCTGAAAGCGCTGGCTCGGGCAGAAGTAGAGCGGAGTTGAAACAAACTTTCCATACCCGCGTGTTTGCTGTTGCTTGGTGGTTGTTTTTTTTGCGTTGTTCTCTTTCTCCAATCTCACTCAATTGGTAAGTTTGGCCGGTTGTTCTTTGCGGGGAGTGGAGCGGGGAAAAGGAGCGAACGCACCGCATTCAACCCATGAGCGTGTGCACTCTGGTAGCGCACATCATAAATAATGTTGAGAACTGTTTTTTCTTCTCTTCGTTCGACCCCCAGCGAGTTTCGAGCGTGAGAAAAGGCGAGCAAAATTAAAACGTACAGCAAAAGGGTTGCAATGGCGGTGCGGTGAAAGCCGGAACGAACACGCCATCACTGGAGTGACATTTCCATTTGACAAAACAAAAAGCCTAACTGTGTGCTGCCTGTGAAAAAAGCATCTCACGCAAGGGCCGTCAAAAGAAGAACCAACCTAAGCGCTAAAACGAAGACGCTTCTGCAGAGGGCGCTACCCTCCCTGCGTGCAAGCCGCGTGGAACCATACGTCGTGTGCTTGAGCTTGAAGAAATCATATTATTGATAGCGTTCTGGGAAACTGTTCCGGTCGCTCCTTTTTGCACGCGCGCTTCTGTGTGTGTTTGTGTTTGTGTGCATTTGGTCGTGGAGACGCACGGTGAAGAAGAACGAACGAACGAACGTTTGATGCCAGTTTTTACGACCTTCGGGGTTGCATTCTTGTCTTTCTTAACACGCCGCACCGACCCAACGTTGCTGGGTGTGAATGTTGCTGCCGCCGCAGCCGTATGATTTATGTTGGCGCGCGAGATGCAAATTTACATTCGCAGGTTCATGGTTGTACTTTAATTTATGAGCAAGCATTTTGCGTAGGCTTACCCCGGCATGCATGGGGTACTGTTACAACGGGGTAAGTGTTGGCCCTCCATTTGCTAAGCCTGGTGCATTAGCGTCGATGGCAGTACCGCTACCTTCTCGTGCCTGGGATGGAGCGAAAGTCGAAGATGATGGTTAAACATGTAGTCGTGTTGTGAATAAATCATACAGTTGGGAAAAGCGGTTTTTGATGTTTTGTTTTGTAAGTATGAAGTAATAGACGATTGTGTTTTGGAGGGCTACAAATCTGTCATATTTTAAATTTTTTTTAAATTTTTTATTTTAATTCTATCATTTGCTTAAATGTATGACTAATCCGAAACTATTCTTTATTTTTAAAAGGTTTTTTTGGGCTTCTATCTTTGTACCTTTATGAGCAATTTGTGAGAATTATGTCTGTTATTACCAAATTGCTAATATTGTGGAATATATAGCACAAATATTCAACCAGCTGGAGCCGTTTCTAGGACTGCAGCAATACGATTCACAACACAACTATGGTGCTAAACCGTTTTATATGTGTTGTGCGAATAACAGCACACCGTAAGGGCCGAAATGGGCAGGCCCAAAATCTCATATCTCTATCTGGACAGCGTGCGCTTCGGGCAGCAAAAAAGAGGTACGTCAGCTTTTACTATATAGCCGCCTGTTTCATCCCCATATTCTCACAATCAGCTTTCTGCGTCGAGTTTGCTTGATGTCATCTGCAGTCACGCTGTGTATGTGTGTATGTGCGTTTGTTTGGCCTGTCGTGTGCATAAGCGATTGTCATTATTACGACCCAAACACATGTCGGACACACGGAGGATGAAGATGATCGTGTAGGCAGCGTACAGGCGACTGACGGCGACCGACAAGGGAGAGGGCAACAAACAGACAAAGTGGTGTCGTACGTCCTTTCAATTTTTCCTTTCATTTCAAGCCCGGTGTGTGTGTGTGTGTTCGCTTGTGTGGTGGGCATCATCGCTCGTCATCTTGTTTCATTTTGTCTTTTCTGTGTCCTTGGGAGAGAGGGAACGGAGCGCTGGCAGAGCCAAAGAAAGGGAAACCAATCTTGCCCGGTGCCGCCGCTCGAGGATTGCGCTCTGTGGCGAACGCTGCAATAAGGCCGGCGCGTTTTAGGCGTGGCAAGGCATCTGCGCCACATGGTACACTCACATGACAATTGGGCAAGCAACAGCAACAGCTTCAAAGCAATAACGCCGACCCTTTTGCGTGCACTGTTTATGTGTTTTGTGCACCCCTGTTATTATTGTCTCTATTGTCTAGCCCGTCCAGCATCACCTTAGCCTCTTTTCTTCATTTCTCTGCTCGGTAGGAATGCTAGGCACGCTTACTGCTTTCATTTGAGGGCCAGTATTGCGAAGAATTGTGCTGAAGCTGCTCATGAGCGAATGGTGCTTTATGTTCGGACACATCTTGACACATGCTAACAGGAGTGCAAAAAAGACCTGTGTAGGAGAATGGCATTTTTTTTGTTGTAGTTATTGTCTTAAGTTGACACAACAAAAGCAGGAACAAAATAAAAAAAAAACACCCTCCCCAATATCACCTGCTCCGCAAAACGTTGAAATATCTTTGTTTACGACAATGAAGCCAAGCGCATTGCAATTTGTAACGTATAAAGAGCACCCACAAGGAGAAGGTGGCCCCCTATCGATAGCGTTGGCATAGGGGGAAAAAGGGAAGGAGAAAAACAAACTTATTAGGCGTCTTGTGCACTGGCACTAGGAGCTATAGGGCGCACTCGCACTGCCCCTATCCCATCTCGTCAAGAATCATGGCCATTTATGCAAAATGAGAAAAGTTTCAGCTTTTGTGCTTCGGGCGTTTCCTGCCAGTATGTTAAGGTTAACCTGTCTTGCTGCTGCTGTCCTGCTGCTACTGCTGCTTCTGCTGACGAGGGCAATGTGCAGAGGTCTTGCAAAACCGGTAGAACACTAGAACAGAGGACCCACTGGGAAAGTACGGTTTTATCGTCTCAAGGTGGTAGAAGAATAACGTAATTTACTCAGGACCCATAATATTGATAGCTTCCCCATTACTGATCGATGGGTTTTCTTTTGTTTCTTACCATCGTTTGGCTTGCTTGCTTGCCCACCGGAGGTTTTTTGTTCTTATTCTGTTCCTTTTTTTTCCTCTGATTATTGAGTTCACTTTTGTCCTTTTCAGTAGCTTCGATAGCGAACACATGTAGCGGAAGCGGAACGTCGGGTGTCTCGTCAGGACGAGCAAACTTCACTAATCAGATAAGGGTGCAAGGTGAAGCTTCTCATTCTCTCTCTCTCTCTCTCTCTCTCTCTCTCTCTCTTTTTATCTTTTTCGCTCCTTTACATCAGGTATTCACCAGGTAGATGACAATGATCTGTGTCGGATCAGCAAAGATCCGGCAGAGTGCCTTCCGTTGCTCTCCGATGGCCACGACGACGAGGGTGTAGTTAATTGAAAAGAATAGTTTATTGGATTCTATCACTAAATGAACTGCCCTCTCTGACTTCGGTCCTGGAATGTGGAGAGGTGGTGAGGTTCTTTATGACCCTTCTTCACTCACACTAAAACACACACACATACAGAGCTTAGCCGGTGTGAAAGTGAAGTGGATTTACGAGCGGAAGAGTTATTTATTTTCATTAAAATGAACTACTATGCGTCTCCATTAAATCAACGGCTGCCAATGACCACCCTGCTACCTCCTTGTGTGGCAATTTTCACCACCACCACCATCCCTCCCATTGCTGGACTTTGATTGAGTTGTATATAGTGCAATGGGTGTGCTCCGCTTCTGACCACATCATCCTCTGAGCATCCTCTTTCGCCTGAAAACAGCAACAAACATACGGATATGTCACTTACTAGGGTGACCGCGCGTCACCCACCAAAAGCACGTGACGTGGGTGAAGGTTCCGAGGGATCTTCCGCGTTGGAGGTGAAGCCCGTCCATTAAAACGAAGACGAAACGGTGTGGGCTACGCTTGGTGCTGCACGGGGTTCATAAGGTCGATCGGGAGCACGGTTATTGCAACATAAATCTTTCACCCGCCAGCCCTCCGCCTTCATTGCCTGTGCTGTTGTGCTCTCTGCTCGGTGTGCGTCCCACTCGTGACCAGCCACGGTCAATGTTTGAAAGATTTTTGACTTCCAGTGCTGTCTCGCACTTTATGCACTCCCAGTTCACCGACTCATGTGTCTGTGTGCTTTGCACTTGTCTGTTTGTTTCGCGAGTTTCGCTTTGCCCTTTTCAAATCAGGTCCTAGAAGAAGTTTAATGTTTTCATCAGTTGTGTTTGGACAACGTTCGGTACGGTGGGTGTTTCATTTCCCATGCGCATGAGATGTGAGCAGTGTTACGCGCGCGATGTCTATAAATTTGACTGAAATCCAGAGTGTTTAACGGTAGCACCGTTTACCGTGGCTTTAAAATGGCTGCATTTAAAGGGAAATCGACCTGTGACTGATACGCCAAGCTGAAGATGAAGTTGAGAGGTTAGATTGAGCTCTTTTTGCGATGTGTTGATAGAACGAAATGTTTAAAAATGGGTAAGTATATACAAACAGCGTTGTTTGATTGTATTTTGGATTTGGTCTTTAATCCAATGAGATATTTTTTATCCAAGTTTATTTTTGTATCAAATATACGACTTTTTTATGATTTAGACCTATAAGCATTATAACTGATTGATTAATTCATTAAAGGCGGATTAATAGTTTAATGAAATCTATCGTGTTGTCTAAATGACGTCATCATAGTTTGGTTGCATATATTTAGGCGACGTACTAATTAATGCTATTATTAATTCAATAATTATTTCAAAATTTTGAAGAGAGTTGTAAAGATGCTTTACTAAACATACCATATTTGTGTTACAACAGAATTTTCAGAAATCGGTTGTAATATGTTTGACGTTATGGCTCGAAACCATTCATCTTAATTGAATTTATCTACGGAACATTGTATGTATCGGTTGATGTGTTACATGTAAACAATTTCAAGCGCAGCTACAGCATATGCTGCCTACCAACAGCGAAATGAATGAGCTCGCTCGAGTGTTCGAACAAAATCCTTCTATAATTGTGCGGTGCATTGAAATGGTTGTCATACGCGTTCCACTTTCGTGCACCATTCAACCACAACGTCAACCACCAACGTCACACGCACAGTGTCGGTTCGCTATCTACACCAGCAAACGGTGGAAAGTGTTGCTCGCTTTGATGTTTCCAAAACAAGCCCTCGCACAAAGATCCACTGATCTGTACAGGCTGAGCAGACCAAACCAAACGAAGGGTACGCTCGCGTTAGAGACCTGCTGACGAGGGGAAAGTGCTGACGGGTGCAAATTTAGGTAGGTGTGAAACAAAACTTCATGACACTTTTTAACCATCCTTCCGCACAAACATGATCACATGATATGGCTGCTACCGATGGCTGCGATGGCATGCTCGGCAATGGCTTGGTCAATGAGACAATGCAGGAAAACCGACAGCGAAACAACATCGGACACTTGCGATGCAACAGCGAATGCAGATGTGGCTGCAAATTTGAAGATTGGTGTTTTTGCAAGCCACGCACGAAACCGAAGCTTACTCCCACTGCAACCCACTCTGCCATTGGTTGACCAGCATTACGTTTAGGTGGTGCGGTGAATTGTGACACCACACGCAGCGCAGAGTTCATGGCAGGCTAAACAGAAGGGCACCTTGTTGCAACAAGGTTTTGGGGTGAAATTTTCTAGGAATGAAAAACAAGCACACAGCATTAGCGATACATTGTATCCTGTATGCGATGTCGGGCAAATGCATTGACTCCAGTAACACGGATGTGTTCGTTAGTGGATCTGCATGGTAAAGTGTGTAAATTAACGAACAAGTGTTTGGCAGGACAATGCGATAGTATTCATCTGATCTCTATGCCAGATGCGGATGATGCTAGGCTACTGAATTCAAACGCCTAAATGTATGCAAATTTCTATCGAGAAACGCGATAAGTCAAATAGCGGTCTTGTTTTGTGGATAAACACAATGTTATTGCGCAAAAACGCATTTAAACGCAGGTGGTATTCATAATCATGCTTTGATAGGCAACAGAGTGTACAAAAATGCATTTGATATTATTAAAGAAGGAGTGTCCTGACGAAAATAATGAAAAGATCTAAATTTATTGCCTACATTAAGGCGTTTTTGTTCCGAGAACCGGCAATCGGCCGTTCAAAAGCTAAAGCAGCCATTTTCCCCCCTATTCAACCGTTCGCCTATTCAAACCAATGTCTGATATCCCTACAGCTCAACATTTCCCATTTAATTTCAAGACACAGACACAGCACAACAACCTTATTGAAAAGTGTGAACTGCGGTTGAACTAACACCCGCGTATCGCTGTCAGCTTCAAGTGCTTCCCGGCGCAAGAACACCGCTCCACCACGCCAAACAACGACGAGCGGTACGAGCGTCGCTGACGTAAACATGACGTAAACTGTTTATCACTCACGATTGGCGTGATGGTGTCTGTCGGTTGAAACAAATCGTTTCATTTCGAAATAAAGTTTGACAGCGTACACGCTGTGACGATGGTGCGTGGTGGCAGGGGTTGATTGTTTCCGCACTTTTACTTGTTTTCCCTAAAACCTTACCTGGAAGCTATGGTGTTATGTTGATCAGAGGCAAACAAGTGAACTGCTTCTAGTGGGGTTAATTGAATGGAGTTGATTGTGCATCATGTACTCCTGTACCAGCACCTCCGCTGTGAGGCCTTATTTATAATTAAATTTCTTCTAGCTCAAATTAACCGTTGTCCTTACTGCAGATTTTAATTCATTATTAAAATGCATGACTTCGGACGGTAAAAATTGACATTCATTATCTTTGCCCCTGCTGGGCAGTAAAGATGCAAACAATATCACATTCCTCTCAGCTTCTGTCCCACCGCACTTTTAATTAGTGAAACTGAAAGTGCCTGCACCTTGCGGGCCACGCTGGGTGGGGGTGAATTGGATGGGATTTAATTGTATTTCGTTGACCGCAGCAGCAAATATTTTCTCTTAAAATATACTCCTTCTCGGTGTCGTTTGCTCTGCTTATCCCTCGGTGAGCGTCATGGGCCGTGTTATTAAAGCAAGAAAACAAGCGGAAAATAGTACGGCAAATTCCTTGCCCTTGCTGGGCAACACTAACGCGGCGAAAAGCAGATGCTTCTGCTAGTGAAAGAGAAAAGAAGGACAAACACAAAAAAAACCCGCTCAGAGAAAACACTTTTACATCGTTCCAGTGGTTTCTGTTCACTGGCCAGAGGCAGGATGATAGTTGGGCGGGCACCGAGCAGTGTGGTTTCTTTCGGCCACTAAAAGCACCCAGCCGCAAAACTTTCGTCAAGATGCGCACACCGGAAACGGGAAGTGGCTTTTGTTTGCATAATGAATTATAGTTCGCCAGGCACCGGTTGCTGTCAGCCGACGTGGCGGAAGCCGGGAGTGACGAATTTCCTTGGGTCTTTTCTCGCTCGTTTTCGGTGCCCAGTGAGGCGCTCTGCTAAGCAGGCTCGCGGTGTTGGTCAGTGCGGAATCGGAGCACCGAGGCTCGTTTCCAGATGATAGTGTGAAGGTGGAAATATGGTGGAAGAATCACAATGGGATAATGTGTGTTTTAGGTGTTGGTCAAGTAGACAGAACAATATTCAAACCTAAATAGTGTAAAAAATTTGGCTGATTTAAATCTACAGTCATGTTATTTTACGCGCAATGTTTTTTGATTGGGGGCTTTGAAATGTAAATGAAATATAAGGTACGATCGCATGCATACTTTTAGGCGCTGTTAATGGTCAAACGTGTTTGTAAAACGAGAAGCTACTAATATTCCACAATTATTATGTGGAGTCAAATGAAGGAATTTGCATGCACTGACTGGTTGAAATAAATAACCTTTGCCAGAAAACGTCCACTGTGTACTATGCAGTACACTACGCTTTTTACGCATCTCGTTGCCAAAACCTTTGCGCCTAAAGGTATGTCACCGGTTGGACATCCCGTCCGCCTAGAGAATGTTTGATGGAGCGCAAAAACGGCGCACTTCGCGAGTGAATGACGTCGGCGTAATGCCTGCACCACCTTCCCTACCGATCCAGGGACAGGAAGTCGGGTGAGCTCGGGCTGATGAAAGAAAAGTTTCCTTCTTCTTACGCCCATTTATTTCTCCACCGCGGTACGGAAGGACGGATGCGCAGCAGCAGCAGCAGCAGGAAAAGCGAAAGACAAATGTGGATGATGCTAATTTATCATTCTGACCGCTCCACTCCGTAAGAAGACACACTGCGGAAGCGAGGAAGCAAACGGCTGTCGGCGACAATTCGACTCGGCCACCGGTGGGCGTTGGGACGAACGCCGAAAGTAATGGTGCGAACGAAGCAAAAAAGAAATGCGTCGTATCGTGCAAATGAATTCAAAAAAGTTTCAGCAAATTTCTTCGATTCAGATTTTAAGTGAGCTCTGCAAAGTGGGAGAAGCAACGAAAGGAAAAGAAGAGACTTTTGCTGCCAGTTTTGATGTCATGTTCTTTTTGTTTTTGTTTGCCCCACGAAACGGCGCCCCTTAATGGTTCGGCTTTGATGGGTGACGGCAAATTGCAAGAAAATCTCAGATGCTACGAAAAAAACAGGCTACCACTTGAAGTGGTTGTTTTTGTACAATGTTGTTGTTTTTTTGCTGTTGTTGTGTAAAGCACAGTGGTTAACATTGTGCAAAACCCACCCTCATCATCATCATTATCAGTGCGGCGGAGGTAAAGGAAAATAAAGACTATCCTGATACTTGTGATCTTTCCCTGGACTAAGAAACAACCGTCCCTACACCCTAGCCAAGGAAATAAGCTTCGAAGGTGGGTGACGGATCTTTGTTTCAAACCGGTTTATAGTGCATTTTGTTGTTGTATTGTTGCTAGAAGAAGAAGAAAAATGAAGTCTAGCAACGCTTAGTCGAGAAACTACACGTTGCTGTAGGGATAGCAACAGGGAAACGAGCAAGGCCTACTAGTGACAGAGTGGACTTGTCGGTGAAGATGTTGTAATAACGAAGATTGGTTGGCATCTTTATTTGTTTTCACAAGCTCTTGCAGCTGCCAGGGTAACTCATTCTTAAGACGGTTTAGTTGGTGGCCTTATTCCTTTTCTTGCCTTTCGCTCTCTTCGTCTTTCTTTAGTTTTGCTCGTTTTGCTCTTCTCTTTCCCTCCATGAACGACCAACCGGTAGCAAAACAACAACAACAGCAACATCCAAACCGCTACTGTCGATTGCACACTTTACAGAAATGAAACTGTCAGATCTGGTCGAGATTAGCCATGAATAATTTACCCACCTTGCTGAGGCGGGTAAAAGGCAGCCACTTGTTTTGCATCCTCCATTTGAACCCCAACAGCGGGTGCGAGTGGGATGTGGCAGTTTGTGGGTGGATAAGGTTTGTTCATCTAGCACGGCCGCCCCCGTGGAGCTAATGGTGTATGATAATTTCGGGACTTTTTGGGTGCCCAGTACAAGTGGGATAGGCCCAGTTGAAGGTCCTCTCCAAACCGCTGTGAGGGGAAATTTGTAGCCGATTGGCGTGTAGATCCATGATGGATATGGTTGCTGCGGTGATATGCGCGGGTCATCCTCCGGGGTGCCCTAGGGACCGGAAGATGATGAATGTGCTTTTCCCTATGCTTTTGTGATGGTTTTGCGGTACACTTGAGTGGGAACATCGAGCGTGAGGTAGATAAGCAGCTCACCGAAGTGATTTGAGCGTTTGACAAGTTACTTTGTGAAAGTTTTTGAATTATGCTTTTTTAAACAATACGCTTAATCCACTGGAAGGAAGGCATAAGGATTATATAAAACAATGGGCATTATATTCGACTATTTTTGAATTATTAAGCAACATTTTAGTTGAAAACTAATTTGTCTTGTGATAAAAACATGTACTCGTGATGCGAGTTGCATACTTGTAGGAGTATGTGTTACAAGGAATAAACGCCTAAATGTATGTAATTAGAAAATCAATGTGTGCTTTTGAAAGATACACCGATTTATTCTTGCTTAAAATAAAACGTCTTATCCATAGTTTATGTTGATGGTAAATTTGCACAATTGTTTTAAAACTAAAAATTATACCCTACATGGTAGAACACATGCCATGTGACGTTATATGCCTTCTTCGTACAGCACAGTCATCCCAAAAATACCACCGAAAGCTCAAACATGGATGGGCTTTTTTGCGCCTCATACCGCTGCAACCAAGCACTGAGTGGATCAGTTTCAGTTCGTTGCGAATGATTGACGGAGCATCATCGGGATGAGCATCGTTAACATCAATTCGGAAGTTGCTTAATAATTTTTGAATGTGTTTCATCCTTCTGAGTCATGCCATTCGCTGCCGCTTTGAAATCCCTTCCTCTTTAGCCATTCGGGAAGAAAATGTGTGTATGTGTGCTGGTTCCGAATCATCATACACAACAAGCACTGAAGCTTCGAATCCCGACGCAGCAGCAGCAGCGGAAGGTGGCCGCCCTTCTCTGCACTGTTCCGGCATTCGAAATATTTCTATCCTTTCCTTTTGGTAGTACGCCGGGTAGGAGCGGGAAAAGTGACGACGGGAAAGAATGGACCACACATTCCTGAGGTGAAGACGAAACGCACTCCACCGCCTAGCGGGTCGGCGGGGCAAAGATAAATGGATTTTGAGGCCCCGTGTTGGATTGATGATGCTTCGCTGTTTGACGGGCGAGACGAGAGAGCACAGGACAGAGCGACAGAAGATGGCAAAGAACAGGCATGCCCGCTTGGTACGTGAGGGTGGTGTGCGTTGTGTGTGTGTGTGTGTGTGGAGGAACAATTTCTAAAGAATGAGGAAGCACGGCCATGTATGAGTGTGCGCGTGTGTGTGTGTGTGTGTGTACAGAGTCTTAAACAGAAAGCTTTCATTGTTAAGATGTTTAGAAAAGGCAGATGGAAATGACAGTGGGAAACACCCACGCCCTCGCATTTGGGATGGCCGTTTTTAAACGTGAAGCGATCCGCCGGCATAGATACAGCTACACGCCACGACGGCTGTCAGACGGACGGATGACGATGAGTGAAATGAAATTAGCAAACAAGCCAAAACCGTACGACGAAGATCGAAGAAAAAGTGTATCCCACTTTCGACATGATTTATTTCGACCCCTATTCTTCGGCAGGCGAATCGACCGAGCAGGGTGAATGGATTAACAGGCAGCGGGTAAGCGGGAGGCGGAAGTGGGATCACGGCAAGAAGCACTTAAAAAGGCGGAAGTCAACAGTTTGGCCGCTACGGGGGAAATGAAGATGAAAGTAGCGAATCCCGGAAACCGTCAGACATTGCGACAAAGTGAATTAGATTGGAAAAGGGGCACACAGATTGAAGCAGTGGTGGTAGATGGTGAATTACATTGCTTCTGTTCCATACCAATATCACCGCACAGGTAAGGTGACGGTTGTGAATGTTAAAAGAAGGAGAACATGCCAGAAGAATGAACAGATTGTGTCTATTTTAAGGTGTTCCGATTCGCGAAATCGTTTTGTCGGTTTGATTGATTTGCCCTATGTGTGTGTGTGTGTGTCGGGAGGTGGATGGGGGAGTTTTGTGTGTCGTAATGACATTTTATTTTTGTCAAATTGAGCTGTCACGCAATTGGAGCTGTGTAATTCGTTGCTCGTTTCATCGTGTGTAATTGTGTGATTATTTCAACCTTTAATTACATGCCTTGTATGGTTTTGTAGCGATTGAAATGGGATTCTTTTTCTTGAAATGAGTGTATCAATCAAGCTGGGACAAATGTTGTTTGTCAAATTAAAATTGCTATATTTAATGAGTTATTTAGGATGGATAAGTTTCTGCAGACATTTCTATTTCCTTGTAATGCATAAACCTATTAAAATTGATACGAAGGAGGTTTAACATGCATACATTTAGGCGTAGCTATGTTTTGATTGTCATCCTTGCGCAGGGGCCATTTTTATCTTCGTTGTATCGTTCCAATATTAGTATATGTCCGGCCGAAGATAAGACAAATTTTGATTGTAATTTAGCAAAATTTCTATAAATAACAACCAATAAAAACATTAATTTACACAGGATAAAGTGCTGCAATTGGATTATTTGTAATATCTTTCTTCTAGCCAATTTATTTGGAGCTCTCTTGATGAAGCTATTCAACCCGAAAAAAAGTTAAAAACTTCTACTCATACAAATGAACCATACACTCTCAATAAAGCCACTGAACCATTCTCAAACTGTGGTTTAATCCGCCATGTCTGTAAACTTTCAAAGGACAAGAAACAAAAAAAAAAAACAAGACATCCCCACAAAAGCGTAATTTTGGATAGGAAAAACAACCTACAGCTAAATTAACCACAAAGGCACCACCATACTCGTCACACTAAAACCACACACACACTCTCTCGCATATACCATTTCATATATGTACATTCACGACAGGAAAGAACCAGCATCAAACCCAGCCCAGCATCAGCCAAATTGAGTTTGCTACAAATTACACTGATTTCAATTTTTGTGCCCGCATAACTTTTCGACCGCTCAGAATAAGAGAGCCGGCGCATGTCGCCTACGCCGCCAACGATCGCTTCAACAGCGCTCCACGGGCGTCAACGGGTTGGGTAGCCGGCTAAGGCAAACCTAAGAGAAAGGAGTGGGAAAATCTGTCAAATTTACATGTGAATAAAGGAGGCTGGCAGCATGCACTGGAAGGCAGTGGATGGGAAAAGTTTCCACTCCACGAAAGCGCACGAAAAGTGCGCACGTAACACGCGTGAATGGTGGTTACCATGGCAAATCACGGCAGCAGAAAATCCTTTCCCGACCGCAGCGCACCAGATCGTTGAGCTGCCGGCGGAGGATCCTGGCGGGCAAGCTGAGCGACGGGCAACAAATAGGAGGCGTTGTTGTGAGTTGTGAAATACGATCAAAGGAATGGCCGCGGGCTCGACAAGAGGGGATGAGAAATTACGTTAATGCATGTTATTCATCGCATACTTCATCCCTCGTATGGTATTTTACACACCCGTGGCCAAAGATCCGCGCGGTAAAGGATGAACACTGCGCGGGGTTTCGTCTCGAAATCGTAGCTTCCGGATGATCCGTACCTTCCAGGACCACGGCGCAACCGTAAAGCGCACAGTGGGCAGCATATTAAATGTAAATTTTCACCAAGCACCAAGCGGAGAAAAGTGGAAAATTTGGGACACCAAATCCTCAAGGGAGTGGAAAGATCCCACACATGCCTGTCCCGAGCAGACGCAGAGAGAGAGAGAGATAGAGAGAGAGAGAGAGAGAGAGAGAGAGAGAGCGAAGGGAAAAAGTTACTGCGGACGATTTTTCCTGATCTAATTTCGGTCAACTGAATGGGCAATGGGTTTAGAGTTGATCCTTTTTTTTCCTCCGCTGTTGTTGTTGTGTTCATCGTGTTCGCGCGCTGTTTGCGGCGTGCTCGCCTACAACGGGCTAGTAATAGCGCCCCGGTCGTGACACAAACTTTTCCCTCCTGCCTCAACTCCACCATGACACGCGCGCTGTGGTGAAATGAATTTTAATTTAGGCCAATTTTTAGCCAGGAAGCCAGGCACATTTTTTATTCGGCTCCCGGGCGTCGATGCCTTGGCCGCGGAGTGTCCCCCTCCCGTAAACCGCTGCCACCATCGCAGCATGATAATGTTCGGAAGGATCCTTTTGGGCAGCCGGGTTGTCACTACGTCGCCTATTTTGGTAGGGGTAGGGTGGGCGGTTGTAAGTTATGTTGCTGCCCTCATGTCGGTCGGGACGCCTGTCGAGATATTTTGCTTCATATTAAGCTCAATTTAAACTTTGTTATGTAAATGTTTTGGTGTTTTTTTTCTTTCTCTTTTTCTACATTCCACTGTGCTGTTCACGAGGGTTGAATATGATTTGAGGAGGAGTGATATGAGGGGAGGGGGGGGGGAAACTGTCACCCACAAACCATACACGCCTTCCACCATGCGAGTAGCGAAGCCCGGTCAGCAAACCATGCGCACCCGTAGGCTGTTTTCAACTTAAACCGTTTGACGGTGAAACCGGGGGATATTGTGTGCTCACATTTAACGGTCACAATTTGGCGCGCTCGTGTATATGTGTTGGTGTGTGTGTACGATAAACCGTGACAAGGGATTAGTGGTATCGTGAGGCGGGTTTTGCAAACCATCCCTTCGGCCAGGTATTCGGCTTTCTTCAAGTTGTACGGGGGCGAAAGGATTTCCTAGGAAGCTGCAGGGAAGCTAGTCTGAATTGATATTTATAACATTGTGTTTGTCGCCCAATGGTTCGAATGAAGGTGGGTAGAAAAAAAAAACAAAATGGGGAGATTTGTTGTCCATTGAAATATTTCTTCTGAGATTACTGTAGGTACGGACGGTAGATTCGTAGTTTTCGAGAAGGTTGTACTTTAAAGGGAACAATTATAGACGCTTAAAATAAACGTCATTCGGTTTTAAGGTCCATAGAACGATTGAATGAAGTAATTTCTGAAAATAAGCGGCTGGAACAAAAAATTTAAAACATTCAAGCGAACATCCCTCCTGGGTTTCTTACAGAGCGCCTTAAAGTAGGCAATACATGAATGAATAAAGCTCTCAAACTTGTTTTTAGTTTTGATTTCCTAAGAATTCCCTAATTCCATGCCAAATAAGTTTTTTTTAACTTTCCAGAACATATAGTCGCTAAAACATCATGGAATTATGCAGAAAAGGTTGATAAAAAAGTCACATTGCATTCATTTAGGCGCATGGTGTACTTCACATGACCTATTTACATACCTTTAGGCGTGTGACGTATGAATTATTGGGAGCAAAATACTTTGCATTCATCAAGTCTTTACTTATTTTCTAACATGAATTGTTCGTTTTATTTGATTTGTGAAGAAGCAATTGTAAGATAATTAAATTAAACGTAATTTTAGATGGATTTGGAAGGGAAGAAATTAGAAAATAAAAACCCCTTAAAATGTCTATCTATTAGAACAAGTTCTCTTGGTATCCTTAACAGTGCTTGCGAAATTGTTACTACTGCCCTTGTTGACTACCATACCTACAGGTAATAAAAAAAATCCTACTCAATAGAATCATCTGCGGGAAGTAAGCAGAGCACCTTTAATAGCCCTTAAAAATGGTTTACCATCCCTATTCGGAGGCCATATGGTGTGGGGGTATTCATTGAAATTAACGGCACACTTTTAAGACAGGTTTGTTACTGCACGTTAGTAAATAAAGAAACGTTCAATATACAGCCAGGACGACGTGCAATAACTCACCCCCCCAGCCATACAAACAACCGTATCAGCACGAAAATATCACCTCGTAAACATTGCGTATCGTGTTCATTTGGTTTTAAAACTTCCAGCTTCATATTCTCTGCCACCCGACAATGACCCGTTAAAATTTGTGAAGCATTTAAAAGGCACAGAGAGGGGAATGTTTTGCTTGTAAAGAATCTGTTTTTTTTTTTTTTTATTTCCAGTAATCTTACATCGCTCAAATGGGCTCGTTTTTTTTCGCCATCGCGCAACACAACATTCTAAGCGTCAATGCATCTCGCAGGAAATGTGGCACATAATTCCCCCTTTCTCGTCCTTCTAATACCATGCGCTTCTCCCCAGCAAACATCCGTATGAAAAGGATCATAAAAGCGTGCGAGATACACTGGGCGAGATATGGGCATGCTCCAATCAAAAGTGCTGCGTTAATGAAGGCACAGAAGCTACGGTTAACCGGAGCTGTGCACCATGGAGCGAGCGGGAAATGGCTGACCGGGCGTGGTAATGCCACACCTAGGCTGCGTAATTTCTAGCGCACGTTTATCATCACTGCCGAACAACAATACCGCACTGCCCGCACAAATCACTTGATTGATCACGACGGTCGTGGCAATTTGGTTGCGCCGGAATTGTAGGTTAACGTCGCCGTAGTGAAGCAGTCAATTTGCACCTGCTTCAATGGGTCTTCAAAGTGAATAACCGGGCCGTAATTGAATGGTTGCGGTAGTGATGATGATCATCCACGATAAAAAACACAACAACAGGGAAGCACTTTAATGTTTGTACATGTTGCCCCGGGGATGAATGTGTCCAATGTTAAAGTATCTATGAGTAACGCGTAGCATACTGCAAATCGGACAAACCCTTGTACCCTTATGATCCGATTTGCGGTGCTTTTCATCACATCAAAGCCTCTGTGTGTAATGCTCTGGTCTGCTTAGTACCGATGCCCGTGTCTCGAATCGTTTCCAATTTCCGAGAATCAAATGCGAACCCAAGTCAAGCTTGTGATGGGCTTACCGGTTCCTTTTTCTTTCCACGATATCATATGTTTGCTCATGTAGCCACTATTTGTTTATTGCAAAAATATTTCTCTCTCCCCATTGCGCCCGATGGTGGGAATACCGGTGGAGCCGGCCAGTGCTTTCAGCATTCGATGAGAGACGTTGAGCCGATTGAAGCTGTTCGTGTGTATGTGTGTGTTTGAGTGTGTGTTTTTATTTATACAATTTATGATTCTACCTTGCTAGACGATGGTCTGCGTTGCTTCGTTGAAAAG